>NC_090694.1:11199084-11499084 GCF_013368605.1 Nyctibius grandis | reverse complement strand
CCAAGTAGGAAGGAAGTATTTCCCGCGGGACGCCGCTGGATCTCAGGGTGGTGAATATTTTCTTTTTCTTTCTCTTTCAACTGTTTTCTCTGTTTCTTTCTTTCTTTTACCTCTCTCTCTCTCTTTTCCTTGAATATTGAGTTGCCTCAGTGTTGGACCTAATAAAGTCAGAGCCAAGTTTGTTGATACCGTGCCTCGGTTGTGCTTTGTCCGAACTCAAGGATCACGAATCTTTAATATTTCGGGTCAGGATTTTTTGGGGGTGCTTTACCTACAGGCAGGTTAAGCATACCGGGTGTTCGCATTGAACCAGGCACGCCACACGTGGGCTGCACTGGAATTATTTACATTTTTCGCGGGCCCTGCGCGCGGGCTGTCTGCATTGAACCAGGCACGCCGCACGTGGGCTGCACTGGAATTACTAATTAGGCGGGTCTCTCTCTTGGAAGAGGGATTGTCTGCATTTTATTTCTAGATTTGCTCCTTTTTGACTAATTAGGCGGGTCTCTCTCTCTCTCTCTCGGGGGGGGCGGACGGGGGGGGGGCTGTCTGCATTTTATTTCTAAATTTGCTTTGGAGGCGGACCTTAAATCCGGAACCCAACATTTATAAATTGGCGTAGTCGGCAGGATCCTTGAGTTTTCGGAAGGTATCAATAACTTGGAGAGAATGGGTGCAATTCTGAGTGCATTTGATGTAACGCAAGAGCAGGAGTTGGAGGACTCGGCACAGACGCCGCAGACAAAAGAGCTTTTGGTGCGGTTGTTGCAAGATCAGTTGGCAACTTTAGAGGAAAGAAACTGTGAATTGGAGGAAAGGGTTAAAACTCTGCAGGATGAAGTAGAGAATGAGCGGGAGAACGTAAGGTGTTTGCAGGAGGCTTTTGTGGAGAAGTTACGTGCTTGTGACTGCAGGGGGCGACGGAGTCGTGCACAGGCAGCTGATGCAGCCCCGTCCCCTGGTGATGATCACAAAGGGGATGGTTTGTACCGCAAGGGGGAACCAGAGGAAGCGAGGACACGATGTGATTTACCGCAGGGTCCTACGCAACCCCTTCGACCGCTGGTTAAGGTCGAATATGCTTATGAGGATAGTGAGGACCATAATCCTAAGATGGTTACTAAGGAGGTGCCGTACACAGCAACTGAATTGGCTAAGTTGAAAAGGGATTTTTCACGCAGTTCAAAGGAGTCTGAGAACGAGTATGTGTGGAGAGTGTCGTTAACTGGTGGTGATCAGATTCTGTTGAGTGAAAGAGAAGCTGAGGGATATTGGGGACCTGGAGTGTTTTTGACTACTGGTGATAATAGAGCCCCTTGGTCTCTCACTCAGCGAGCAGCTTATTGGGCTGGAGGTTTGAATCCCTTGGAGAGGGGAGATCCTCTTGCGCTTACAGGCTCGGTGGATCAGCTTGTGGAGAATGTGCACAAGGCGGCTTGTTTGCAAATGATGTATGATCGGGAATTGAAGCTTAGGCAGGAATCCCCAATGATGATACCGGTAGATCCTGAGAGGATGACTCCCCTGGTTAGAGGTTTGCCTGATTCATTGAAACCCTTAGGAATTCAATTGCAAGGCACTATCAGAAATACCCCTCAGAGTGCACGGGTGACAGCTGCTTTAACCAGAGCTGTAACCCCGGATCGCTGTATCCCAGGACAAAAAGTGTGGACGTGGGGGGAAGTAGCTCAAGAATTGATTAACTATGGGTGGAAATATGGTCCAGTGAAATCAGGACCTAAAAATGTGAGGCATATGGAGGCAAAGTGTCCTCTAGCGAGGCCCTCTCGCCCAAACCTGATAAATTTAAAGAGAGATAGTACATCTCGAAGGAGAGTGTTGTGGATAATAGAATTATTTGTGGTAAGCTTAGCACTACTAGTGGCTGAGCACACCATTCGTCAGCAACAAATCATTCTCAGAGGCCCCTTTAAGGAAATAGCAGGGACCCCTCCCCCTGACGGGGTGGCACAACGAGCTTCTGTACAGAAATGGCATGCACAAATTGAACATTATTGTAGCATCTTTAACGTATCAGAAGCCACACCTAAAAAACTAGCTATACAGGAGGAATTCTCTCCAAGTCGTGAGAATAACCTCCCACCTCCTGTCATACAAGTAGCGCCTCCTTTTTCCAAACAATTACTGAATGCCTGGTTCACTGATGCCTCAGCCAAACGTGAGGGAAAAGTGTGGAAGTATCGAGCCGCTGCTTTACAAGCCCAGACTGATGAGAAAATCATAACAGAAGGTGAAGGTAGTGCACAAGTGGGTGAATTAATTGCTGTTTGGAGTGTTTTCCAACATGAGGCTCAATCTTCTTCTCCTGTCTACATCTACACTGACTCTCTCACCGTCTCCAAGGAGTGCACCGAGTGGCTTCCTTTCTGGGAGAAAAATGGGTGGGAAGTCAACCAGATACCGGTATGGCAAAAGGAAAAGTGGCAGGACATTTTAAGAATTGCCAAACGAGGGAATTTTGCCATAGCCTGGGTGGCCTCTCATCAGGGCGTTGATGGTCTGGCTGGTCGATGGAATGGTGGAGCAGGTGAATTGTCTCGTCCAGCTCCCTTACAAAAGGAACCAGTAATAGAAAATTGGGAGAGATTATTGGAGTGGCTGCATATCAGACGAGGACATATGGGAGCCAAGGATCTTTACTGTAAGGCTCGGGGCTGGCCTGTCACTGGGGAAAGCATAACCCAAGTCTTAAAAGAATGGTTTTGCTCACTCCCAAGACCCCAGCTTATTCCACCAGACAATGGTTAACCAAAACCTCACCCGGTCCTTTCACTAATAGGACCGAGAAGTTTCTTTTTCTGTTCCTTTGCAGGTCGGAAGACAGAAGTTCAGAGAAGCAGAAGAAGAAAGCAACATTTAATGGAAGTTTTGATTGAATGTATAGTTTTAAATTGTATAGCCTTAATAATTTTTGCAATGTGCCTTTATCACTATTGACAAATTGTTTTGGGCAGTTGTATGTTGTCTTGTCTGTACTGTTCAAAGCCTACCCGGCGAGAACCTTGCTTCCTTGTTCTCAGGTTTAACATGGGGAAAATGAGTTCTTGTTGTTGGGAAAATTGGTTACTCAAGCTTTTAAGCTTATTAATTGCTGGGTGTGTGGCGGACCATTTGGTCTGAAAAGTTGATTGTATATCTCCATTTCTCTTGCTCATGAGTGGATTGTGAAAAGAATCACCCTCATCTTGGCCTATGCAACACCCTGCTCCTGGTCACTATTGTATTAGTTACAACCAAAAGGGAGGGTGCTACAATCAGTCCCTGGTGGGAGAAGATTTTCTGGTCCCCCACTGATTACACTCACTTGGGGGAAATATTAGGTACAAATTGTGTTTGGAAACAATGAGCAGGAGCATGGTAATGCAAATGGGGATGGAATTAAATTAATTGCATTAACTGTGGTGTGACAGGGGACCCCTTTGGCCTGGGAACCATCTGAGTCAAAGGACTACCGCCCTGCCAGATCATGGCCAAGTCCTTTGCAAATGGGATGCAAACCCTGAAAGATCGTTATTGGTTTTGCGGGCACCATGCATTCAAAATACTACCAAAAAATTGGGCTGGGGTATGTTATATTGGTATGTTATACCACCATTCTTCATACTTCTAAAAATTGGCAGCTAAGAATTGGGAATCAAATTATATGATCCCCAACGAATTATTGAGTATTATGGACCCGCAACCTGAAACACCAATGAACCAATCAGCGGTGCTCGAGAGCCAATCAAGATTGGCTGGTTCTCGATTACCTGCTAACAGAAGAAGGAGTCTGTGCCAAAGTTAAATGACTGTAATTGTTTCCTGAAAATTGATCATAATGGAAATGTGTTTACACTGTATAACTTTTTCTCATTTTGTTTACATGTTATAGTTGCACTATAACTTTATCAAAAGCTATTTATCATTATTGATGATATTGTTGTTGTTAGACTTCTGTAAAGAAGAAGAGGTGACTCATTCTGTCTATTAGAATGATACCAATCACAAGTCATTGGACTTATCTTTATTTCCTTGTATGCTTTACTCTTCCCTTGTCTTTCTTCAAAACCTATTATCTTTTTCTATCCTTACCTTTCTACATTTCCTTGTCTCTTCCCTTTTTCTTCTTTTAACCTGTTATCTTTTTCTGTCCTAACTTTTCTACACCCCCTGGAATCGAACTTTTCTACACCCCCTGGAATCGAACTACTGACTATATGTTGATGATTTCTGAGCCACGGGGTGGTGTGGGAATCTGTCCCCTTCCTTTTGAGCATTGTCTCAGAAATCGTAAACCACGTGCTCGGGCGACATCTTATGGCGGCTGCCTGGAATGCCTGAGCCTGGCAACGTAAGATGGCGCAATAAGCTAGGCGCCCGCCCTCCACCCGCCTCCGGATGCGTGTCTCCGGTGACAGCCTGGCAAGGGGCCAATCCTACGGCGCAGGAACCGGACATGTCCCACCTTCGGACCTGTGATTGGTGCGAACTGTTGACTGATGGCTCCCAGTCACATGACTCTGCCGAAAAACTCTATAAAAGAGGCTGGATCGCTCGAACACGCGGGACCCTCACCGCCATCTTCCAAGTAGGAAGGAAGTATTTCCCGCGGGACGCCGCTGGATCTCAGGGTGGTGAATATTTTCTTTTTCTTTCTCTTTCAACTGTTTTCTCTGTTTCTTTCTTTCTTTTACCTCTCTCTCTCTCTCTCTCTTTTCCTTGAATATTGAGTTGCCTCAGTGTTGGACCTAATAAAGTCAGAGCCAAGTTTGTTGATACCGTGCCTCGGTTGTGCTTTGTCCGAACTCAAGGATCACGAATCTTTAATATTTCGGGTCAGGATTTTTTGGGGGTGCTTTACCTACAGGCAGGTTAAGCATACCGGGTGTTCGCATTGAACCAGGCACGCCACACGTGGGCTGTACTGGAATTATTTATATTTTTCGCGGGCCCTGCGCGCGGGCTGTCTGCATTGAACCAGGCACGCCGCACGTGGGCTGCACTGGAATTACTAATTAGGCGGGTCTCTCTCGGAAGAGGGATTGTCTGCATTTTATTTCTAGATTTGCTCCTTTTTGACTAATTAGGCGGGTCTCTCTCCCTCTCTCTCTCTGGGGGGGGGCGGACGGGGGGGGGGGCTGTCTGCATTTTATTTCTAAATTTGCTTTGGAGGCGGACCTTAAATCCGGAACCCGACAATAGGTAAATAGATAACATCTGAGTCTAGTCCGGTAATGTCTGTAATTCTTTTACGCACTTTGACAAGCAATTGTGCTATTGCTTCCACTCTGGAAACCAGAGAGTCCACTCGGGCATTGCCTTCTGCAATAAACCCAGGCAAATTAGTATGATTTCTTACATGTAGAACATAAAACAATGCAGTTCGGATTTGAATTTCTTGTCACAAAGCTCGCAGCAATTCAAAAACACACTGATTACATATATGCTCTATAACAGATCTATCCAATTGCTTTATAATGCCAGCTACATATGCTGAATCAGTAACCAAATTAAAGGGAATGGGAAAATTTTGAAATACTTCTAATACAGCTTGTAATTCTACCACCTGAGGTGAACCCTTTTGTTGTACTACCATAGATTCCCACTTGCCGTCAGAATACCAGACAAGGCCCGCCTTGCCTGTGTTCCCAGATCCATCCGTAAAAATGGTAATTCCATCCACAGGAGTGTCTGCGCACAACACTCTCGTGGCAATTGGAAGTTCCGCACTCAATTTTATAACAGGATGGGAGGGCAAGTGGTAAACAACCTGTCCCGAGAAATTCTCCATGGCTGTTTGCAAAGCAAAGCTATTAGCCATACACCACTCAAAATATTGAGCTGCAATAGAAACAGTTAGTGATGCAGGGATCTCTGGCCACAAGCTCCCGACATCGCATCCGTCCTTTGATGATAATCTGTGCCAATAGCTCTGTAACGAATCTGATCATTCTGAATTCCATTGACCAATTATTGCATACGGAATTTGCCTATCAAACAAAGTGATAATTTGTATTTCCTGATTCAAATCAATACGATGTATAAATTTTGAATGTAGCCTGCTTTCTATTTCTGTAATCAGTTGCTGTACCTCTGAAGTAGTGTGTCGTGGTGCTGTTAAAGTTGTGTCCCCTGCTAACAATTGGAATAGAGACTGCAATTGTGACGACGTAAGCCCCAAGTACGGCCGCAGCCATAACTTGAGCCTTATGTTCCACAGTACCCACTCTTGCACATGCCTTTATCATAGCATTCAAATCTGTTTTTCCAGGTAAAGCTTCAATGATCTTTTGACAATCAGCATTAGCATTATCCCTGTTTGCCACAGGTCCAAGGCTTGGCAGCCGCACAGGTTAACCCCGTGTGGAAACACCAGTCCTGCGCTCCCTGCGGTTTGGGCTGCGAGTTAACTGCATAGGCCTGGAACTGGTTGGGAAGATTCATTTGTGTCAGCATACGGTTCCCCCCCCTGCATACTGCAGCTGGTTGTTATCAGCTGACCTTGAGCATTATACTGAGACCTGAACAGCTTCACAAAATGCCCTAGCTTCCCACAGCAATGACACATCAAAACAGAGTTATCTCTCCCACTCAGCTTCAACTTCTTAAGGCAGTTTTTCTTAAAGTGACCTTCCTGTTCGCATGTATAACAACGATGAACTACCTTAACTGCCGCCGCAAAAGTTTTTGCTAAATGCTCCATCTGAAATGTGGTGGTTCCTACTTTCTCACAAGCATCCATTAGCTCAGTTAAGGTGGGGTTACTATTTGCCATCCCCGCAACAACCCCTCTGCAGTCCTCACCTGTGTTGTCCCTCGCCAACTATAGTGGCAATGCTTCTTTTACAATTTTCCAATCTAACGGTTGCCAAATATTTCTTCCCTCAGGACCCGCACCCACAATCACCGGATATGCTTGTGGAATTATAACTCCTAATAACACATCTCGAATGATCCCTTTCCATTTCACTCCTCCCCCCTCTTCCCCTGTATACGCGGGCAGACGCTGACCCTCTCTGCGACCTCCCACATTACCAGATGGACGCAAACCTCCCCCCCCGCCCTGATCTAAAGGTGGAGTAGGGATTTGCAAAGGAGGTTGAGGTGGCCCTAATGCTTGTCCCGAACACAGAGGGGGGTTTTTGGGGGAGACATAGTCACGTGTCCCGAGGCGTTGGCTGTACGATGCTGCTGCAATTCCGTCTTTAATTCTTCCAGTCGTCTACCAAGCTCTGTCACGTCAATTTCGTGTCCATTTCGTGATGGTAACGGTCCTTTAAATCCTTGTGACTCTGGTACTGCTGACTCCGTAAATGGCAACTTTAACGGTGGTCATTTAGTGCCGGAATGTAAACTTTGTTCAACAGACTCAGGAAACAGCGAATCCGGTAAAGGTGGATACGAAGCAGGTTTACCCTCCTTCTTGTCCTCCTGCTCAGCCTCATCCATAGAGAGATCAATGAGAGGGAGGGGGTTTCTGCTAAGTCTCCTGTTCAGCGTCTGAATCAATTAGTCCAAATCGAGCTCGTGTTTTAGGGCGCACTATCAGTCCTGATGGATCTGTATCTATTTTACTCGCTCCCCGCTCCTCAGCTTTTTTCGGAGCCATCCGTACCAACGGCGATAAAGGAGCTGCCACCGGTACAGCCACCGGGGCCGTGGGAGGTGTTGGTCCCGCAAACAGTGAGGGGGTAGTAGGCGCTTGCAGTCCTAAAGCCATAAAAGCTGTATGTGTGACTTCTCTCTCTGCTTTTATTCCTTTTAACGCTTCACTAACCAGCCTCCATGTAGCAGACAATTTATAGGCTTCCTTATCACCACTTGACACCGCATCCCAGAGAGAGTCACGAATCTTCTCCCATAAAGGCATTCCAAAGACATCATTAAAGGTTGTAAAATGTCCTTTATCTTTTGCCCAAAACAGTAACTGCTTTAACACAGCTTCGTCATATTTAATTCCTCTCTCAGAGAGTATATGTTGGAGGAGTTTCACCACTGCCACTTCTGTCTTGGTCAGGGTAGACCCCATTCCTCCCCCAGCTGCCTGGGAAGGCCTACCCAGGTTTTCCTTTGCTAGCAAAACTCAGGCTTACCGCATCCGTTCCTGCTGGTGCGAAAATCCAGTGCCGGGGCAGCACTCTACAGCTGGCTTCCTCTCACCCTTTCCTTTCGTGCCGTTGTCCGCTGCTTCTCCGCAGTCTCCGGCCGAAGGCCCCTGGTCCGGGGGAATGTCCCTGTTCGGGTGCCACTTGTTGAGAGGGCACGGAGTAAATGCACGCAGACCAATATGATCGTTAAGCAGATCTCGTTTATTTTCGTATCTGAGGGTACATTTATACTATTCTATTTTTGCGCACGCTCTGTGTACATGTCATTTCTATTATGATTGGTTAGTATGCTTTGTTCACACACCTCTATATTAGTTCTGATTGGCTTATGCTAAAAAGTTATATCTTGCAGGTGCTGCATTCTTTCTTATTTTTCAGCTTCCCCATATCTTATTTTTCTCATAGCCAAGGTCCTCAACTTCCCCCATATCTTGTTGGTCTCATAGCTAAGGCCCTTGTTCTGTATTATGATTGGCTAGTTCATCACCACCCCATTACCACCCCCTGGACATGCCTGGACATAGCTCGTTCAGTACCTCGTTCCCACCATTGTCCCGTGGGAACCCCACACACCACTCAAAGTATTGAGCTGCAATAGGAACGGTTAGTGATGCAGGATCTCTGGCCACAAGCTCCCGACATCGCATCAGTCCTTTGATGATAATCTGTGCCAATAGCTCTGCAATCATGGGGACAGTTTTCTTTGTTTTCGAAGGTAGAAACAACCATTCCAACATGTGTAACGGATCTGACCATTCTGAATTCCATTGACCAATTATTGCATACGGAATTTGCCTATCAAACAAAGTGATAATTTGTATTTCCTGATTCAAATCAATACGATGTATAAATTTGGAATGTAGCCTGCTTTCTACTTCTGTAATCAGTTGCTGTACCTCTGAAGTAGTCTGTCGTGGTGCTGTTAAATTTGTGTCCCCTGCTAACAATTGGAATAGAGGCTGCAATTGTGAGGATGTAAGCCCCAAGTACGACCGCAGCCAATTTATCGTTCCAGCGAGTTTCTGAACATCATTTAATGTCTGAATATTAACTTCTAATTTTACTGGTTGAGGGATAATCTGTTTTTCCAATACTTTTAAACCTAAGTAGAGCCATGGAGCTTTTCTCTGAACTTTCTCAGGTGCGATACAGAGTCCAAATGCATGAAGACTACTTATAGTACATTTTTCCATTTCTTGTAATTTCTGATCTGTTGAAGCAGCCAATAAGATATCATCCATGTAATGATAACAATATTCCTGATTGAATTGTTCTCTAATTGGACTAAGGGCCTGAGCTACAAACCACTGGCATATTGTAGGTGAATTTTCATACCCTGAGGTAATACTTTCCAATGATACCTCTTTGCAGGGCCACTGTTGTTTATTGCAGGTACAGTGAAAGCAAATTTTTCCTTATCTTGTGGTGCCAAAGGAATGGTGAAAAAACAGTCTTTTAGGTCTATAACCAAAATTCTCCATTCTGAAGGGAGCATGGTGGGAGAAGGTAACCCAGATTGTAGCGCTCCCATGGTAGCCATTACCTTATTAACTGCTCTCAAATCTTGCAATAGCCTCCATTTCCCTGATTTCTTTTTGATTACAAAAACAGGAGTGTTCCAAGGACTTTGTGATTCTTCAATGTGTCCAGCAGTGAGTTGTTCATGCACCAGAAGATGGAGGGCATCAAGCTTTTCTTTTGTTAGGGGCCACTGATCCACCCACACCAGAGTATCGGTGGTCCATGTTAACGCTAATGTAGGTTGCTTGACACCAAATAAGACAGCGACCCCTGTCAAAAATCCGTGGTGACGCGAACACCCCACTGGGACAACACATCCCTTCCCCATAGGGTAATTGGTGCAGATGTTACATATGGACGAACAGTAGCATGCTGTCCCTCAGGATTAGTGATTGTTACTACCTCTGTTGAAATCAGTCCCATAGCGACGCCACCCACCCCCATCACTCCTTGAGTAGTAGTCTTTAGAGGCCAGGAATTTGGCCATGCAGTTAGCGCAATCAAAGTAACATCTGCGCCTGTGTCCAATATTCCACTCAAGGTGATGGACCGGGGTGGGTGTGTGGCTGACTGAATACTGCATATCAAATTTGGCTTTTTTGCAGTAATGTCTTGTGTCCAGTAAACAGCTGGAGGTCCCGTAGATCCAAACCCTTGATCCCCTCTTTCATTTTCTAGGGTTTTTGCAACTGCACTCCTGAATGGTATCAATTGTGCTATGCGTGTATTGGCAGGAATAGTTACAGGAGGTGTTGCTGTAGAGACCATAGCTGATATTCGCCCAGTGTAATCTGCATCAATCACCCCTACATGTACTGTAAGTCCCATAATTGTGCTACTAGATCTACCTATTAATAAAGCACTTAGCCCTTTGCCAATTGGTCCCTTTGCATTTAATGGTACTTTATGGACCGCCGTGTCCGTGATTGTTATTGACTTGGTGGTGGATACATCCATCCCTGCTGCCCCTGAGGTCTCCCCACGGAGGGTGTCGATAAGTTCTGATTCTTGAGTCCTGTCTGAGATTTGGGTATTTGTGTCTGAGCGCGCCCATTCGCGCTCCTCCACCCGTTTTTCGACTTTGCTTTACATTCTTTCGCAAAATGTCCAGACCTTCCTCATCGGTAACATAGCATATTAGGTCAAGTCATTTTGCCTTCATTCTTTGAACACTGTGTTTTATTGTGTCCTTTTTTCCCACATCTATAACATTGCATCTCCTGAGTTCTAATCGCAGCCATAACTTGAGCCTTATGTTCCACAGTACCCACTTTTGCACATGCCTTTATCATAGCATTCAAATCTGGCTCTCCAGGTAAAGCTTCAATGATTTTTTTACAATCAGCATTAGCATTATCCCTAGCTAATTGCGTAACTAGAGTATCTCGTAAACCAACATCAAAAACTTGCTTTTCAACTGCTTCTCGTAGCCTCTCAACAAAGGATAAATAGGGCTCCTTGGGTCCTTGTCTTACGGTAGTATATCTGCGTATTGGGGACGCCAATTGTGCAGTTTTTATAATTGCATTCATACCCAGCGCTTTTATTTGTTCCAGGATAAGAGGGTCCCATTGAGCCTGATGGCTAGGATTAGCAAATCGACCCTCTCCCATTAAAACATCCACCCCATTACCATACCTAGGGTCATTCTGATTGAGTTGAAAATTTATTACAGCTTGCACTTCACACGCACTTCTCCAATTTGACATAAACACCGTAAATTGCACAGGTTGAAAAATTACCCTCCCTAGTTGCTTAAAATCCCAAGGAGTCAGTTTCCATTGTCAAAAGCCTTAACATTTGCATACATGGGGGAGAATTCACCCCATATCAAGCTACATTTCTTTGTAGATCTTGTACCACCTTCCATGAAAAAGGAACATGTGAATGAGGCTGTCCTGCTGCAGGGTCATTGAAAATCACAGGATAAGCAGAAGGACCAGTACTAAAAGACCCAGATTCACCCGCTGCACCTCCCATGCCTCCCAGTTTCTCTACTACCTCCCACTCCCCCTCCTGAGCTGCCGATGATTTTACAGCCTCCCAAAATTTCCCAGGATCCCGAGGGAACACAATAATCCCAGGTAAACTAAGTAATTTATCTGGTGTGGGCTGAGGGGTTTTAATACTTAGCCGACTAAGCGCCTGAGACAGTTCTTCATCGTCAGCACGTGGCACAGAAGGAGAAGGATGTGCAGCTCCTTCAGTTATCTTTGGGGTTGCTCCACTGAAGGGTGGCAATCTCGGGTTCACAGAGGGTGGTCGCTTTATGTGCCGGGGCTTCTGTACCACCCCTTCGTCATCCGATTCTGGGGTGTCCGTGATCGATAAGTCTTTATAATACTCGGCCACCGCATGAGGAGTGGTAGGTATCGGCAACTTCACCTTAACTGACAGTGCACTTGTAGATTCTTCTGTCATTACCTTCTTTGATTTTTCTTCTTCTGGAACATTTGTCCCTTCATTCTTTGATGCAGGAGGAGGCACAGAAGTGCTGGGTACTAATACAGGAGGCTCCAAATCCTCCTTCTTTTCCTCTTTGTCTTGCTGTTGCTTTACTTTTTGTACAGTCTCTTTCATTACACGCCATGTTGTTAACAGTTCCATGGCAGCTTTATCTCCCTTTGTCGCTGCCTCAAAAAGGGCAGATCCTAATCCTTCCCATACTGTTAAACTGAAGGCAGTAGTAGCAGATGTATCACATCCATGCATTTTCCCCCACAACAACATTTTTCGCAACGATGGGTCCGGGAGACTTACCCCCCGTTGTTTCAAGACAAGCTGCCACATAGACAAGACCGTACTTTCTTCTTTAGTTATAGTACCCCCCATCGTGCCCCTGGTGGCTCACCGAATCCACGGTGTCCTCTAAGTCCCGGGTAAAGCAGCTCTGCCCGCCGCTGTTCCACCAGTAAAACCTTCTTCTGAACATGTCTCGCCAGCCGGATGATCACGTCGGGGTCACCAGTTGCGGAGAAAAGGACTCAGCACACGATCCAATGTGAATTAAGCATAAGCCATTTATTACAGAAAAAAAAAAAGCCCCTTTTTATAACCTATTTGCTTCCGTACATGCAGCCAGGCACTGTCCATGCAAAACCCAATTGGTCGCCCCGCTTCTGCCACACGCTGTCCACGCGCCCCCCCCTGCAACCTCCCATTGGTCAGTCCTTTCACCATCCCCCTGTGCTATAACATGATCCTGCAGGTGCCAAGTCCAGCACTGTTCACAGTGATGTTTACAGTCAAGTCTGGCAGAGGCTCTGTGGGAAGCACACAGGAGATTGGCCTGTGGCCTTGCTTGGAGAGCTTGTTGACTTCAGCTCTTGATTTTTCCGTTAGCTGTAACAATATCCCCCAACACCCCAGTCACAGTTCATTTTCCTCCTCTAACGTCCAATTACTCCATTGTCTACTGAAAATTATAATATTTTCATTCCACAATACTTTAATTAAAATATTTCATTCTAGAATATAAATCAGCAACACAGAGCAGCATCATGCTGCATCCTCCATTACAGCTCCTTGGCATCCTGGGAAGCAGCACAGCTGTCATGGCTTGCAGAGAACACCAAGAGAGTTTGTGCCATCGGAGAATAACATCAGGCTAAAGCTGTTATACTCTTTATCCCTTCCCTTGCTTTTAAATGTCATTGAGGGCCCTACAACATTTTTAGGTTTCTACAACCCCAGAGCATTAGCAGCACCTCTGCAATGTGCCCAGAAATCCTGGATGAACATACAGGTTCCTCTGACTATAACACGCGACACTGCTTTTGGACTGGGCTCCCTTTAGGCTTAGAATTGTAGTGCCTCTTTTCGACACAGACCCTCAGTGTGCCTCTTCCTACCTGTCTCCCCTAGCTCTAGGCACCTAGGCACAAGGAAGTTGACGAAAAGCTCAACATGAGCTGTCAATGTGCACTTGCAGCCCAGAAGGCCAACCGTATCCTGGGCTGCATCAGAAGTAGCGTGGCCAGCAGGTCGAGGGAGGCAATTCTGCCCCTCTACTCTGCTCTTGTTAGACCCCACCTAGAGTACTGCATCTGGCTCTGGGTCCCCCAACATAAGAAGGACATGGAGCTGTTGGAATGAGTCCAGAGGAAGGCCACCAAGATGATCAGAGGGCTGGAGCACCTCTCCTATGAAGACAAGCTGAGAGAGTTGGGGCTGTTCAGCCTGGAGAAGAGAAGGCTCCGGGGAGACCTTATAGCAGCCTTCATTACCTGAAGGGGGCCTACAGAAAAGCTGGAGAGGGACTTTTTACAAGGGCATGTAGTGATACGACAAGGGGTAATGGTTTTAAACTGAAGGAGGGTAGATTTAGATTAGACATTAGGAAGAAATTCTTTCCTGTGAGGGTGGTGAGACATTGGAGCAGGTTGCCCAGAGAAGTTGTGGATGCCCCCTCCCTGGCAGTGTTCAAGGCCAGATTGGATGGGGCTTTGAGCAACCTGGTCTAGTGGAAAGGTGTCCCTGCCCACGGCAGGGGGCGTTGGAACTAGATGATCTTTAAGGTCCCTTCCAACCCAAACCATTCTATGATTCTAACAATCTTCAGTACTAATACCTGGGTTTTGGAAACAGTAGCACACTTAGATTTAGACAGATGTGAAATCCCATCACAATCAATTGGTTACAAAAGGTAGTGGAAGTCCTTGTGTTGAGATTTAAGCACAGGAATATTTGCAGGATGAGGACAGCTATCGTATTTTTTTTCTTCCTCAAGGGGGAATATAATTATTTGAAACACTTGTCCTTGACATTAAAAATTTTTCTTGTTGACACCTGTCCTTTGACAAAAAGAACTATTTAAAAGCTGGGATGAGCTACCAAGCCAAGACCAGGGCTTACGCACTCAGCTTCCTGCTGCTGAAGTAGAATGTGCAGTCAGTCCACAGATCTCTCTGCCACCAGGTTTCATAAACATAAAATGAACAGCTTATAGTTGTGAGGCCCCTGAAGCAAATCTCAAATGGGAGCCTTTTGAAAAAAATATTTAGGAGAAGCTCAATGCCAAAATATTTTGATAAATGATCTTTTAAAACTAGGTAAAAGAAAAAGTCAACTAGAAAGTTGAGTCCCTCATAGGAATCTCCATCCATGAAGAGTTTCAGTACTTGTCTGGACAAGGCCCTGAGCAATCTCATCTCACTTTGAAGTTATCCCGGCCTCAGGCAGGACTTGGAATATCACCTTCAGGCATCCCTTTGAAGCTAGACTTTTTATAATGAGTCTGTGAATGGGGCATGACATTTTATGTTTCATAATAGAGCTAGGCCTGACTAGGTCATGCTCTGATTTTTTTTCACTAAGGGCATTGTCTTTATTACTTTCCCATATTTTTCAGTTAAATCTTGGACATAAATTCAACCCCCTTCACAAAGGATGTACTTCCATTTGTGAATTTGCCCTTATTCGTTTAAAATGTAGACTTTTCCTTACCCAAGGAAACTGTGTGGGGGGCACAGCTGTGGGACAGCGTGACGGATTCACTCAACCCCTTAACCAAACTAGCAATGGTTTGGTACAGGCTCCAAGATTGGACTGGATTCATTACGAGTATTCATTATGTTGGTGTCGGTAGGGTGGTCACTGGGCAGAATTCTCTGGTGTTTGTTTTTAGAGTCGCTTTTGGAGCGGCTAATCAAATTTGTGGCTGTGTTGCCAGAAAAGCAGATTCATGGCCTGGTGTGCAATAAGCCAATTGTCACACACTCAGGAGAGACATTGCTTGTTTATTTCAGGTTTGCGCAATCCTGGGTGCTTGGTGGTTTTCCACAAATCAAGCACACAAGAAATCATCAACACGATATCTTTTATACACATGCATTACAGGATCGTTCACTCCCAGCTAGAATGATTGGTTAACTATTAGCATATAATTATAATATCTGCTTAGTCATTTCTCACACTACAGTGCCTGCGTGGATGAAAGGTCCTCACCTGGGCGAGGGTCTTCCTGACCTGGGGACAGGTATTTTAGTATTATAATGAAGGTAGCTCAGTTAAGGACACTTAAATCCCTGCTTTCTTTGCCAAGTTGGCCACCTGCATGAGAAATCTTAATCAAATCGTTATGTCTTTGTTCTGGACCTTGATGTTCCAGGAATCAGTTTACATTTTCTTGGCCTTATACTCGGCAATTGTTTATTGTATTCAAAATTAGCTCAACTTGCAAAAGCCATGGTTAACTTTTAACTCAGCAATAAGCACTAGGTAATTTATATCAATTCCCCCTTTGAGACTCATGATGTTAAGCATCTCGAGTCTCACACTAATCCCTTATATGTTCTTAGCTTACAAAGTGGCATATATTGAATTATACAGCAAGTTAGTAAAATCAAAGTCACAAACAACAAATCAAATAAAAATCAGCAGCATTCTGTCCCATCCCACTTGGTGGGTGAGGTTAACTTTTTGATTCTCTGTGCGGTAATCCGGAGTAATGACAATTACTCAAGAGGTTCAATCACATCACAAATTTACTTAAAACTTGCTTAAAACTTGGTGGAAAAAAAGGCAGATAGTGGCTTGGCAAAACTTGTAATGATATGGCCACAACAAGCTCACAGCTGTTTAACCACAACAAACTCACAACAATAGTACCACAGCAGACTTGTAACAATATTACCCTTATGTGCCTAGAATGAAATCAAACAGAGAGAGAAAGAGAGAGGAGAAAGAAAGAAAGGTATATGAAAAGGGGAGAGAACAGGAAAGATATCACCACCCTCGAATCCAGCAATGGTCTCTGCTCTGGTCTATGCTCCTGTGGTGGTGAGTGCGCATGTGGCTCCCTAAAGTTCTGCCTTTTATAAACTTTGTCTCTGCCTCAGAGGAGGAGATTTGCCTAGGAAATTTCCAGAAATAGGTCTGGGGTACTTGGGGGTCTCAGGTGGTCACCTAGCCCCCTCCCCTTTTTCCCCTTTGTCATGACCTTGGCATGAGCCCCCCCGCACACAGGCACACACACATATCTGACAGACAGTCCCAATCCGTGGTCCCTGACCGTAATGCAGGGCCCCACTTCCACAGGGTCTGTCTGACTCCCCTGCCCACAACAAGACAGATGTTTGCAGCCACTATCTTCGTTTAGCCCGCACCCAGGGCTAAACAATAAGCAGCTGTTCTATCACCCAATGTCTCTTTACCAACCAAGAAAGGGAAGTGGGAAAAGGAGGGAGACTCATAGGTTAAAATTTAAACAGATTTAATAAAATAAGAAAACCAATATCAATGCTAATACAAAACACAAAATTATACTTAGCCCAGAGAGTGGTGACAAGTCACTCCAGGGATAGCAATTATTAAGAAGAAAGAGAGCAAGATGAGAGACCAGAGCAAAGAGCCTCATGCCCAAGCTTTCCCTTTTATAGTGAACCTGATGTTAATGTTATAGAATACACCTGTGGGCCATCCTGGGTCAGCTGCCCTGGATTTAACTGCTAATGGCCTTGATCACCATACCACAGCTGACTACAAACTGAAACAAAATGTAACAGAAACTTGATTCTATACATTTTATCCCCACGAAACCAGGACAGGCACTCACTCGCCAGCTGCAGCTGGGGCTCTACACATTCCAAGTACTATTCATTAATTGCTCTTTAAGATTATATGTAATGGTTCTTTTGGCACAGATGTCCACAGTTCAGGAGGCTGCTTTTTCACTCTGGTGTAATGAATCCAGGAGTCAATTCCCTGTAACTTCGCAGCAGTATTAGTAGTCAATAATACCAAGTAAGGTCCTTTCCACTTTTCAGTCAATGGTTCTTCCTTCCAGGTTCATAAATACACCCAGTCTCCTGGTTTAAATGAATGTAGCAGTGAATCCAAAGGTACGGGGGTTCTTATCTGGACGTACCTGTGGAGAGAGGAGAGCACTCTTGCCAAAGACAAGAGATTATCACTAAGTGTTTGATTACCTTTCAAATGCATTTGGTTCTCTTTGCCAGTCAGATTTATCGAATAGGGTTTTCCATACAGAATTCCAAAAGGACTAACCCCTTCTCTAATTCTCAATAATGCCAAAGGTAAAATCTCAATCCACTTCATATGCGTTTCTTGGCACAATTTACTAATTTATCTCTTAATAGTCTGATTCATTCTCTCTACCTTTCCACTTGATTGAGGTCTCCGTGGAGTGCGTAAATCCCATTTTATTTGTAAAAACTTAGACACTCCTTGGACTATTTCTGCCACAAAGTGAGGTCCCCTGTCTGAAGAGAACCCTTCTGGTACCCCAAATCTCGATATAAACTCTTTTAACAGAACCTTTATTACTTCTCTAGCCTTATTGATGTGACACGGGAAAGCTTCAGGCCATCCTGAAAAGGTATCTACAATTACCAGAAAATATTTATATCCATTACAATTAGGTAATTCAGAAAAATCAATTCGCCAGTATTGTCCAGGTGTAATGCTTCTTTTTTACCTCTTCGGGAGGGGGTCTTTTAGAATTTTAGGATTGTTTCTTAAACAAATTTCACATTTCTGCACAATATAGAATATAAAAAATATAAAGAAACATATTAATTCCTATAGCATATTGTTTTATCATTTCATGTAAAGCCTCAGTTTCCATATGGGTACCATTAGGTGTCTTTTCCATTAGTTCCTTCATTATGGGTGGAGTCACCCACCATCCTTCAATAGTCGTCTTACATTTTAACAACTCTGTGAGCTTATTCTCTTTTTCAGTGTATACAGGAACTTCAATTTTCAAAGCTTTCTCTGGGATCAATGTTGCTATGTTTGCTAATAAAGGCACCCTTTTTGCAGTCTCGTCGGCTTTTCTATTTCCTTTAACCACATCGATGTGTCCAGACTGATGTGCTTTGCAATGTATAACTGCTATCTCCTCAGGCTTATTAACTGCCTCCAGCAGGTTCATGATTTCTTTGCCATATTTTATGGGGTTCCCTTGTGAGGATAACAGTCCTCTTTCTTTCCAGATTGCACCATGAGCATGTATTACCCCAAAAGCGTGTTTTGGATCAGTATATACATTAGCTTGCTTTCCATCTGATAATTCTAAAGCCCGAGTCAAAGCAATCAATTCAGCCTTCTGAGCTGATGTATTCATAGGCAGTGGCTTTGCTTCTATTTCTTTTCCCAAGGCTGCAACAGCGTATCCAGCCTTTAGTTCTCCTTTAATCACAAAGCTGCTCCCATCAGTGAATAATTCACAATCAGGATGTTGTAATGGGGTATCTCTTAAATCTGGGTGGCTAGAATATACTTGTTCAATAGTCTGTAAGCAGTCTTAAATCCTTGGGGAAGCACTGTCCAGCATAGCTGCATTATGCATCCCGTTGTAGGACTTTCCCAGTTGAAGGCAAACAACTTTTGACTCTGTTCCTCTATGGGAATACAGAAAAAGGCATCCTTTAAATCCAAAACTGTGAAATAAACATTAGAATCGACTATTGTGGTCAGCAGAGTATACGGGTTTGGCACCACAGGGTGAACATCAATCACTATTTGATCAATAGCCCTTAAATCTTGTACTAGGCGGTATTCCTGAGAGTGTAGCTTTTTAACAGGCAAAATGGGAGTATTATATTCAGATTGGCATTCTTGTAACAGTCCATATTTCAAGAAGTTATCAGTTATAGGCTCTAATCCAATACAAGCTTCTAGCTTCATGGGATATTGTTTTCATCTTACTGGTTTTGCTCCCTGCTTTAATTCCACTTTTACTGGTTCAGCAGATTTGGCTCTTCCAGACTTTTCTGTTGCCAACACAAAGGGGACTACTGCATCCATAATTTCAGAAGGGCTTTCAACCTTGTTCTTCGTGTCCTCGATTCCTGTTGATTCCTGTAACATATGAACTTGTGCTTCCCAGGCGTTATTTTGAGGAATATGTACTTGAATTTTATTTGTGTTCCCAATTTATTCAGTAAATCCCATCCCATTAGAGGTAATGGGCATTCTGGCATATATAAAAATTCACGGGTCAATATTCTATTTCCAATTTTGCACGTCATGGGCTGGAAAAAGGGTTTAACCTCTCATTTTCCCATGGCACCAACCACTGACATAGAAAATTTACTCACAGGTCCTTTACAACTATTTAATACTGAATACGTTGCCTCTGTGTCTACTAAGAAATTAACAATTTCATTCCCCGGCTTGACTGGATCCAGGGGCTCAGCTGGGGAATTAAATTTTTCAGCCCCCGGTCCCCGTCAATCAGAATCTTCTGTGCCAATCATCAGTGTATCTGCCTCAGGAACAGGAACAGAGGGAGGTGACTGAGTTGGTTTTCTTTTTGGACACTCATTTTTCCAATGTCTCTTTTCTTTACAAATTGCATATTGGTCAAATCCCAAAGGGATTTTATCTCCGATATTTTCTCCTGCTCCTTGTCCTCTCCCACATCCCCGTCCTCTTGAGAAACCCTTTCCCCTAGAGGATATTTGTGCTTGAGTAAACGCTGCTGCTAAAATTGCAGCTTTTTGCTTCTGATCTTTCAGTTTTTCTTTCTGTTTTTCCTTTTTTTCTAATTCCTCTCTATTATTGTAAACTTTATAAGCAATTTCAATTAGCTGTGATATTGTCATTCCAGACATAGCATCTACCTTCTGTAACTTTCTTCTTATATCTGGTGCTGATTGTCCTACTCTGGAAGACCCTCAGTCTGCAAGCAGCTGTGCTTTACTTGGGGAGCATAAGATTTGCTTGGGAACACTGCACTGAGAATAGTTTTTGCTTGCTTCTAAGATAAAGGAGCCAAGACCAGTTCACAGGGCTTTTTGAGGCATGAAAGAAGTAAACGTGTTGAAGGTCAGTTCTGAACACAGAGCTGAAAACAGGGAATGGTTGTTGATGTTTTGAGCCCAGGACACTGTGGCTCTTGCCAGAATGGGTGCTGAGTGCTTAGCGTGTGAATGTTGATGTTATCTTGAACTGCCTAGTCTGGCTCCTGCATTGTAGCAGTTAAATAGGGTAGTAGCAAAAAAATAAAAAGCCTTAGGCCTTTCGGTTTCAGGCCCTTGCATCCTGGATCTCAGAGACTGTGCCTTCCTTGCCGCCCGCCGCAAATGGCGCCCGAACAAGGTTGAAGATTAACGAAGAAGCTGCGGCGACTCTGATCGAAGGATTGTCAGGGGCTAGCGCGCGCCAGGACCGGAGAGTCCCCAGGACCTGAGAGTCGCCAGGAACGGAGAATCCCCAGGATCGGAGAATCCCCAGAATCAGAGAATCCCCAGGACCGGAGAGTCCCCAGGATCGGAGAGTGAGTCCCCAGGACCGGAGAGTCCCCAGAATCAGTGAGTTCCGCGATCGCAATAAACATGGGACAGGCTAGTTCCCAAGAGCATAAGCTCTACACTGAGGTATTACAGCGTATATTACGCGAACAGGGCTATAAGGTCCAATTAGCGAAATTGGTGCAGTTATTAGTATGGATCAAAGACAACTGTACCTGGTTCCCTGTATCAGGGACTTACGATGCAAAGATTTGGGCGAAAGTGGGGGTAGAAATACAAAAAGGGAACATGTTGCAGTCTGATATTCTAAAGGATTTAGAAGCAACGTGGAGGGTTGTTTTTACAGCAGTCTCTGCACTCCAGCCTGTAGAGGAGTATTTGCAATCTCTGGCATCCACTCCTATTAACACCTTAGTGGATGTGAAGGAGCAACAGGAGCCTGTATATGAAACAGTCTCCGGAGAATCAGACGATCCTTACGATCTTGATTTCACAGAATCACAGAATCACAGAATGTTAGGGATTGGAAGGGACCTTGAAAGATCATCTAGTCCAATCCCCCTGCCGGGGCAGGATTGCCTAGACCATATCACACAGGAACGCGTCCAGGCGGGTTTTGAATGTCTCCAGAGAAGGAGACTCCACAACCTCTCTGGGCAGCCTGTTCCAGTGTTCAGTCACCCTCACCGTAAAGAAGTTTTTCCTCATATTTAAGTGGAACCTCCTGTGTTCCAGCTTGCACCCATTGCCCCTTGTCCTGTCAATGGATGTCACTGAGAAGAGCCTGGCTCCATCCTCTTGACACTTGCCCTTTACATATTTATAAACATTAATGAGGTCACCCCTCAATCTCCTCTTCTCTAAGCTAAAGAGACCCAGCTCCCTCAGCCTCTCCTCATAAGGGAGATGTTCCACTCCCTTAATCATCTTCGTGGCTCTGCGCTGGACTCTCTCTAGCAGTCCCCTGTCCTTCTTGAACTGAGGAGCCCAGAACTGGACACAATATTCCAGATGCGGCCTCACCAGGGCAGAGTAGAGGGGAGGAGAACCTCTCTCGACCTGCTGACCACACCCCTTCTAATACACCCCAGGATGCCATTGGCCTTCTTGGCCACAAGGGCACACTGCTGGCTCATGGTCATCCTGTTGTCCACTAGGACTCCCAGGTCCCTTTCCCCTACGCTGGTCTCCAACAGGTCTGCCCCCAACTTGTACTGGTACATGGGGTTGTTCTTGCCCAGATGCAGGACTCTACACTTGCCCTTGTTATATTTCATTAAATTTCTCCCCGCCCAACTCTCCAGCCTGTCCAGGTCCCTCTGAATGGCTGCGCAGCCTTCCGGCACATCAGCCACTCCTCCCAGTTTTGTGTCATCAGCGAACTTGCTGACAGAGCACTCTAATCCCTCATCCAAGTCATTAATGAATATATTGAATAGAACTGGTCCCAGAACCGACCCTTGCGGGACTCCGCTAGACACAGACCTCCAACTGGACTCTGTCCTGATGACCACCACTCTCTGGCTTCTTTCCTTCAGCCAGTTCACAATCCACCTCACTACCCGATCATCCAGACCACACTTCCCCAGTTTAGCTGCGAGGATGCTGTGGGAGACCGTGTCAAACGCTTTACTGAAACCGAGATAGACCACATCCACAGCTTTACCATCATCTATCCACCGGGTTACATCCTCATAAAAGGGTATCAAGTTGGTTGAGCATGACTTCCCCTTGGTGAAGCCATGTTGACTGCCCCTAATGATCCTCCTATCCTTGATGTGCCTAGAGACAGCACCAAGGACAAGTTGTTCCATTACCTTTCCGGGGATGGAGGTGAGGCTGACCGGTCTATAGTTACCCGGGTCCTCCTTCTTGCCCTTTTTGAAGACTGGAGTAACATTCGCTTTCCTCCAGTCCTCAGGCACCTCTCCCGTTCCCCACGACTTAGCAAAGATGATGGAGAGTGGCCTAGCAATGACTTCCGCCAGCTCCCTCAGCACCCGCGGGTGCATCCCATCAGGGCCCGTGGATTTATGGACGTCCAGATTGCTTAATTGGTCCCTGACCCAGCCCTCATCTACCAAGACAGATTCCTCCTCTATCCTGACTTCTTCTGAGGCCTCAGGGGTCCGGGGCTCCTCAGGACAGCCTCCAACAGCATAGACAGAGGCAAAGAAGGCATTCAGTAACTCCGCCTTCTTTTTATACTCTGTCTCCAGGACCCCCACCTCATTCATCAGTGGGCCTACATTGCCTCTAGTGTTGGCTTTACCTGCAATGTATTTGAAGAAGCCCTTTCTGTTGTCCTTGACCTCTCTTGCAAGGTTTAATTCCAAGGAGGCCTTAGCTTTCCTAGTTGCCTCCCTACATCCTCTGACAACAGACTTATATTCCTCCCAAGTGGCCAGCCCCTCCTTCCACGATCTGTACACCCTCTTCTTCCACTTGAGTTTGCCCAGCAGTTCCCTGTTCAACCATACAGGTCTCCTGGTACCCTTCCTTGACTTCCTACCTGTTGGGATGCTCTGATCTTGAGCTCGGAAGAAGCAGTCCTTGAATGCTAACCAACTATCTTGGGCCCCCTTACCTTCTAGTACCCTGTCCCATGGGATTTCCCCTAGCAATTGCTTGAAAAGGCCAAAGTTGGCCCTCCTGAAGTCCAGGGTTGTGATTCTGCTAGCTATTCTGTTCCTGCCACATGAGATCCTGAACTCTACCATCTCATGGTCACTACAACCAAGGCTGCCCTCAACCTTCACCTCTTCAACCAGACCCTCCTTGTTAGTGAGGATCAGATCCAGCAGCGCTCCTCTCCTAGTTGGCTCATCCACCATTTGCATCAGAAAGTTATCATCAACGCACTGGAGGAACCTCCTGGACTGGGGATGGCTGGCTGAGTAGGCCTCCCAGCAAATATCAGGGTAGTTGAAATCCCCCATGACAACCAGGCCCTGTAATTGCGAGACTGCTCTCAGCTGCCTGTAGAAGGCCTCATCACCCTCCTCATCCTGATCTGGTGGCCTGTAATAGACACCCACAACAGTATCACCCATGCCAGCCTGCCCCTTAATTCGCACCCACAAACTCTCAACTCGCTCCTGATCCGCCCCTGGACAGAACTCAATACATTTCACAGATCCAGACATACAGTCCAATTTATATCCACCATTAACATCGGTAAAAGAAACGGCTGGAGCCGTCTCTTTGGTAAGGGGGGTCTCGCAGCCGGCGGCAGCAGCAGCGGCAGCGGCTACGGCTAGAGCACAGTTAACACCAACAGCTCCTCCGTATCCTGGGTCTGCCGAGCCACCTATTGGCTTTGCTGAAAAGGCACCAGAGTCTCGTGTAACGAAATACAAAACGCTGGCAGAAAAATGTAGAGAGGAAGCTGCTCGTAAAGGAGATTTTGCCATGCTGACGGCGATGCCGGTAATCTATCGTCCAAATCATTCTCCTGAGTATCGCTACCTTAGTTATGAAATGATTAAGAAAGTACGGGCTGCGGTGAGAGACTATGGTTTGCACAGTAACTATACTTCAAATTTAGTAACAGTCATTGGGGAATCCTATACTATGACTCCACATGATTGGAAGTCACTTTTACGGATGATTTTAACACCTGCACAGTATTCAGCGTGGCTGGCAGAGTACCAGGAGGCTGTTTCTGCAGACACTTTGGAAAATAGGCAAGAATATTTGGGAGTTAATCAGTATGCGACACCAGAGGTACAGTCACGGTTACCTCGGCAGCATTTACAACAGATCTCTGCATTGGCTTTAAACTGCCTGAAACGCGTTCCGGAGGCAGGGAAAAGCCAGCCCTCTTTTGCGGCAGTCAGGCAAGGAGCTCAAGAACCCTATGTTACATTTATTGATTGTTTACAAACAGCACTGAGCAGGCAGATTGATGATGAAAATACAGTAGAAACGCTGTTATTACAATTGGCTTATGAAAATGCAAATGCAGATTGTCAGAGAATTTTGGGCCCTCTAAAAAACTCTTACAAAAGTATAGCAGAATTTATTAAAGCTTGTCAGAACGTGGGTTCTGAAGAGCATAAAGCTACTTTACTTGCAAGTGCCTTGGCTCAGCAACTTGTTGTGGGACGAGCAGAAATGAAATGTTTTGAGTGTAATCAAATGGGACATATTAGAAAGAACTGCCCAAAGCTGACAGTAAAGAAAAAAGATGAGCAGAAAGGATCAAAAAGACCTAGAGCACCCAGAGGATTATGTCCTAAGTGTGAAAAGGGCTATCATTGGAGCAATCAGTGTCGATCAAGGTTTGATAAGGATGGAAACCCCATGCAGGGAAACTGGAGGAGGGGCACGAGGCCCGGTGCCCCCCAATACAACAGGGTCTGTTGTGCACATGCACAGTCCGAGAATCCGATAAACAGACAGTCTCAGAACTCATTGCCAGCACAGCCGGCAGCGCCGGGTTGGATCTGGCCTCAGCCACCAATACAGAATTGAATGATAAAAGGACTAAGATCATAGATACCAATGTATATGGGCCTCTCCCTTCGGGACCGGTAGGATTAATTTTTGGTCGTTCTTCTGTGGGAAAGCAAAATATATTTGTCATACCCGGAGTTATTGATTCAGATTATATGGGCCAAATTAAAATCATGTTATGGACATCAGAACCACCTTGTTTTATACCTAAAGGTCAGTGTGTGGCGCAGTTGCAATTGATACCATATACTGTGCCGGCGGCTAATCCACATCCACGCGACACAGGAGGATTTGGCAGTACTAACACACCACAGGTGTTGTGGAATCAAAAGGTAACTAATGATCGGCCTATGCTCACAATAAAAATTGATGGACGGTTATTCACAGGTCTGTTAGATACTGGAGCAGATGTCTCCATCATCAGCAAAAATGACTGGCCATCAGATTGGCCTCTTAAACAAGTAGCTGCTGCTGTGAATGGAATAGGAGGGTTGCAAATTCCATTGCAAAGTGCACGTACTCTGTGTGTGGTGGGCCCTGAAGGAAAAACAGCAATCTTAGTTCCTTTTGTTCTTTCTGTTCCTTTTACATTGTGGGGACGTGATCTTTTAGCTCAGTGGGGAATTGTATTGTCAGTTATGATGGCGCATTTAACCCAAGAGTCACTGATCTCTTACCCCGGCTCAAACTGACTTGGCTAACAACAAAACCGGTTTGGGTAAATCAGTGGCCCCTTAACGGGGAGAAACAAAAACGGGCAGAGGAATTAGTAAATGAACAATTAAGGACTGGACATATCGTACCCTCAACTAGTCCTTGGAATACCCCTATATTTGTGATACCAAAGAAATCTGGCAAATGGCGATTATTGCAGGATCTTAGAGCTGTCAATGCAGTAATGCAGCCTATGGGAGCTTTACAGCCAGGTACACCCAGTCCAGCAATGATCCCTTCTGACTGGCAGTTATATATAATTGATTTGAAGGACTGCTTTTTTACTATACCTCTCCATCCTGACTATCAGCCACATTTTGCTTTCTCTGTACCTTCGATTAATAATCAGGCACCTATGAAAAGGTACCAATGGACGGTTCTCCCACAGGGCATGATGAACAGTCCCACAATTTGTCAGTTAGTGGTCTCTGCTGCAATAGAGCCAACTCGAAGTGTTTTTAAACAGTCTCTTATTTACCATTATATGGATGACATTTTCATTGCAGCTTTGACACAGACAGAACTGATGAAAACTCTAAATCATCTAAAAGACTCTTTACAACAATTTGGGCTTCATATTTCCCCAGAAAAAATACAAACAGAACCGCCCTGGAAGTATTTGGGATGGGTACTGTTTACCAGAACCTTACGGCCACAACAACTTCGTTTGGTAAACAATATCTCTACATTAAATGATTTGCAGCAACTATTAGGGACAATTAATTGGATTCGTCCTGTGCTGGGTATTTCTACTGAACAGTTAAGTACCCTGTTTAACACCTTGAAGGGGGATTCAGATTTAACTTCGCCTCGAATCCTTTCTGACAAAGCAAAACAGGAATTGGCATTGGTAGTTCAAAAACTTACAACTTCCCAAGCAGGACATATAATCTTACACTTGCCTCTTCTATTTTTTGTGATTCACACGAAATTCCAGCCTTATGGGCTATTTGCTCAATTGACAGAATCACAGCAATTAGTTACCCTGGAATGGATTTTCTTATCACACACCTTTACAAAAACAATTACGACCCCTTTGGAGATGGTCATTATGGTGATTCAGAAAGGACGGTTCAGGATACAGCAGCTGACAGGTAGAGACCCTGACATTATTTACCTACCCTTTCATAAGGAAACGCACATTACTCTGATGAGGGACAGCCTTGAATTTCAGGCTGCTCTGGCTGGTTATTTGAATGATATCCATTTTACTTTGCCACAGAATAAAATCTTGCAAGCCTTACCTTCCCTCTGTTTACAACCACAGAGAGTGATGGTGCCTCACCCTATACCAAATGCAAAAACGGTTTTTACAGACGGCTCAGGTAAAACAAAGAAGGCCATAGTGGCCTGGAAAGAAAAGGCACAATGGCAACACACATCAATTACTGTGGAAGCGTCCACTCAGATTGTTGAATTGTCTGCAATACATTTAGCTTTGACATTGTTTGCAAGCGAACCTATTAATATTGTATCAGATTCACTATACACTGTTGGTGTTATTAACCGCTTAGAAGCTGCATTTATCAAAGAAATTAGCAATAAAGAGCTGTATAAACTTTTCCTTGCTATTGCAACTCTGCTTCAGCAACGACAGCATCCTTGCTTTATTGTTCATATTCGGTCTCACACTCGCTTGCCAGGACCTCTGGTAGAAGGGAATGCAGTAGCTGATAAGTACACTGTTTTGCCCATAACATCATCCTCCCTTACTCAACGATTTCAACATGCACAATTAGCTCACTCCTTTTTCCATCAAAATGCTCGCAGTTTACAGAAAGAATTTGCTCTGACAAAAACGCAGGCTCGTGATATTATTCGGGCATGTAACAATTGTCAACTATATAATACTGCAACTTATCATGATGGTGTAAATGTCAGGGGACTGAAGGCTAATGAAATTTGGCAAACAGATGTTACACATTATCCACCTTTTGGCAGGCAAAAGTATGTTCATGTTACTGTGGATACCTTTTCTGGTTATGTTGTTGCTTCTGCAGCTACAGGGGAACGGACTCAGGATGTTAAGAAACATTGGACAAGGTGCTTTGCATTTATGGGCCTCCCTAAACAAATAAAAACAGACAATGGACCCGCTTATGTATCTCAAGCAGCGGCCTTATTCCTACAACAGTGGGGTGTGTCTCACGTTACAGGTATCCCGCACACCCCCACCGGACAAGCCATAATTGAACGGACACATCAAAACTTGAAACACATGTTGCAAAAACAAAAAAGGGGGAGTGTAGCCACAGCTCCTCAAGAACAATTAGATATGGCTGTTTTCACTTTAAATTTTCTAAATTGGTCATCTTCTCGATTAGATACCACGGCAGTGGAGCGACATTTTCAGGGTAAAGTTCCCTTTACACAAAATCCTAAGGTTTGGTATAAAGATCTGCCAGGCCCAACTGATTGGCATGGACCAGTAGAATTGTTGACATGGGGGAGGGGATATGCTTGTGTTTTACTCCCAACAGGTCCTCGTTGGCTACCTGCGAGATGCGTGAAGCCATACCATGAGCTGGAGAAACCACAACCAGAACCTGGTACCAGAAATGCAGACACTGAAAGTGCAGGGACCACGCAAGCGATGTAGAACAGTCAACCTGACACCCAGCATTACTTGGGGAATGCTGAAATGACTGGATGAGCACACAAGTAGCATGCTGCGAGGGGTCTTGGGTGGTCTCTGGTGGTCGTGGTCCCCCCATAGTTGTGCTGTCTGCTGTGTGACCTCGCTTCCACGCAAGCGTGGTTAAGGCCTTTCTGTTGACACATGCAGGTGGCTCTGAGGAGAAGATACTGTTTTGATTCTCACAGCAGTTATCTCTTCTAGAGCGTGTGAATCAAGTAAATTTGGACACTACAGGGATGTTGTTCACAGTCTTGTTTATCTTTGGCCCTTCTTTGTAATTAGTGATGCTGCAGCATTATTGTATAGATATCTATGTTTATTCCTTTTTCTATATGTATTTATTGCGTGCCTCTGTATATTACTCTGCTCTACACCCCGCAAGCCAAATGTGCACATCCAGCTTTGCACTCCCCAGGAGAAGCAGTCTCATGAGCGAGGGGGTAGAATGTGGGAATATAACGGAAGATTGGCGAGGAGGATTGTAAACACGCTCAAGTGACTTGCACCTGGGATGTCAAAAAACACATATATCATACTACTAACTGTTATTTAGTCTTGTGTGCTGGACAAGTAGAGCATCTGCATTCAGATAACATAGGCCTGTGATAAGACTCAAGGGCACCTAATTGTTTATGCCTGAGATTCCTGCCCTGCTGTGAGAAAGATCAAAGCGCAGTGGAAAACTGCCACCTGCCAGAAATCCCTAATATACAGGCGAAGGCAGCAGGCCCGGAATCTCTCTCACTCTCTCTCTAGCAGGAACTGAACTCCGTGGTGCCTGCGTCCCTGCTTGTGTGCCTTTGCCCCGAGTGCTGCTTCAGAGATCTCTCAGTTTGCAAGTTCTGCACTTTACCTGGTCTGCAATCAGAGGACTCTGAAAAGACGAAGCCCACATCATGACCACACTTGACATCGAATAAACAAAAAAGGGGGAAATGTGGAAGACCCTCAGTCTGCAAGCAGCTGTGCTTTACTTGGGGAGCATAAGATTTGCTTGGGAACACTGCACTGAGAATAGTTTTTGCTTGCTTCTAAGATAAAGGAGCCAAGACCAGTTCACAGGGCCTTTTGAGGCATGAAAGAAGTAAACATGTGTTGAAGGTCAGTTCTGAACACAGAGCTGAAAACAGGGAATGGTTGTTGATGTTTTGAGCCCAGGACACTGTGGCTCTTGCCAGAATGGGTGCTGAGTGCTTAGCGTGTGAATGTTGATGTTATCTTGAACTGCCTAGTCTGGCTCCTGCATTGTAGCAGTTAAATAGGGTAGTAGCAAAACAATAAAAAGCCTTAGGCCTTTCGGCTTCAGGCCTTGCATCCTCGATCTCAGAGTCTGTGCCTTCCTTGCCGCCCGCCACATCCTACAAATAGTGTTGTAAATGATACTTCATTAGCCTCATCCTCTGTCCATTTTCGAGCAGTCTCACACAATCTTTCATAGAAGGTTGAGGGGTTCTCATTTTTGCCCTGCACCACTTGATATAATTTTGCAAGGTTTTTATAGGTCTAGTGTTGGGGTCCATGCGAGGAACGGACTACAGCACACCAATGTGATGCTCTGATAGCCACTTTATTGCAGTTAACACAGCTCTTTTATAGCATGCATACTTCCTTATCTCGCAATCACGCCTTAAGCTATTGGCTGCAAGCACTGTGCACGCTCTGTCCACGCGCCTCTTCTGCTGTTCCGATTGGATACTTGCTATGAGCCTAAGCAAAGCCACATCCTTATACTTTCTTGCTGTCTCATGCTGCCTCAGCATGTACACAACAGTGTACTCGTATGTCCTCTCTATAGTTCTTCCACGACCCAGGCCCCAACATCTCCCCCTTTTCTCTTAAATACAATGGCAACGGTTCTTGATATCATTCCTTGCAAACACCTGATGATACAGGGTATAAAGAGTGCCAAGACAAAGATGAACAGTAATACTTGTGCCAAGCCTTTCACTAGGCTGGCTAGCCATCCTCCAATTCCCAGATTACCCAACCAGTCATCCAGAAACCCATGCTGTTCCCGTATTTTCTGTGTGGCATCCATGAGCTCTTTGATCTGCTTATGAATTGACTTGGAGTGATCATTCAGATCCATACAACACATCCCATCCAAATCCTGACATCCATGACCATGTGCTAATAATAAAAAGTCTATAGCAGCTCTATTTTGTAAGGTAGCATGTCGGATACTATCTACATCATTGACTAATGCTTCTAAAATTCTAGAAGTTTGGTTAGCTCTTTTTGCAACCCAGCAAGCTAAATTTCACAATTGTGTTAGTCCTTGTGCAGCATCGTTACATTCTATCCCTATGGTAGTGACACTTCTTTTCTTTTTTACCTGGCCTTATGTAGGTTAGTATGGTTAGTATGACTTTTCACGTAGGCATTAGTAGACTTAATTTGCTTATCGTACACGAACCTCCCACCTTCTTACTGGGCAACCTTAGCCAAGCCCTATCCCCACAAATTAGGAATAAACCCTTTGGTAATTTTTGCTTTCAGATCCGTTTAAGGGGACCCCCACTAGACATGTATGAAAGGGTTGTTCAGGCTGAGCTAAGGAGGCACAAAACTGCATCTGGTTCAGGCTCCGCATCAGAGTCACCCAAACGTTGTGACTCCCCTCCCAAAGTGTCGCCGGAAGGACTATCGGTTGATGTTCTCTTGTCAGCTCCAGGATCCAAAGCAGAATTAACACAGCTGGTGGGAAACCACCGCAGCCCTGCATCTGTGGAGACACAAGCATAACCACGTCCCCAGGTAATTAAATCCCACGGGCCTGTCCACTTTCCCGTTTGCAGGTCTCGTGCTAAACCTTTGTCCTGACAAGAGGATCACCTCCCTGCAAAGACAAAAAATGAGAGATAATTACAGGACACTCTTTCCCGGTTGGCACAGTTAAATGATTCAATGTGTGCACAGCCTTCCATAGGTGAGCATGTGGGGTCTCAGAGCTCATTCCCCTTTTTTTTTTTTTTTTTTTCTTTTTTTTATTCGAAGTTGCTTCAGAGTGTGGTGCACTCGTTCCACAATGGCCTGGACTGTAGTATGTGTGTTATGTCCAGTCCGGCTCCTAGGCGTTGACACTCTGGACAAGTGGCAGTGATAGATTTCTCATCTGCAAAAGAGATCTTGAATTGACAGACTAACTCCCGAGCCCCTTGGTGAAAAAACTGGTGAGACAGAAACGCTTGACGAACTAGGTCTGGCACTGGAGGGGTCCAAGCGGGGGCTGCGAGAGCATCGGCACGCGCTTTCCCTTCACATATGAATCCTGGCAGACCGGTGTGGCTGCAAATATGCAAGATATAATACCTATGCATATGTCAGTTCACTACAGTCCATAGCATTTTTAGCAACGAAAATAATTGTTCTGAGTTTGGCTCTTTGAGCAGCGCACGATCAACACGCTGCGCAATATCTGCTACACAAGCAGAGTCCGTAACAATGTTTACAGCACAATGCGAAAATGTTTTAAAAGCAACAATGGCAGCACTAAGTTCAACCAATTGAGGTGATCCCTGTACTAAATGCACCAATTCCTGCCATTGCCTTCCGTCATACCAGGTAACTACTGCTTTTCCCGATTTTCCAGAGCCGTCAGTAAAGACCGTGGGGCCTTGTACTGGGCTGTCTGCTGCCAGCGGCTTTTGAACCACTTGTAACTCTGAATGAATTTGTAATAATTTGTGACTGGGAAGATGATAAGATACCTGCCCTTCAAATCCTTCCAGGGCCAATTGAAATGGTAAACTGTTTGCCATACACCAGCTTACATAATCGCATTCAATGGGAATTATCAGTTGACTGGGGTGTCGGCCCGTGAGTTGAACGCATCATGTGCGTCCGTTCGTGATTGTTGTCGATATCAGCTCAATCTGAATGCTCACTGCTGTGTTTTTTTTGTTGGTGTTTTTTTTTGGTTTTTTTTGGGTTTTTTTTGTGGTTGAACAGATAAAAACAGCCACTCTAGAACGTGTAGCGGATCCTGCCAGCGCTCATTCCACTGGCCCAGTAATTCCATGGGATGATAGTTGGCAATGGCTCCATATAAACTTACTGGTGTCTCTAAATCCACACAATGCACCTTTTTCTGCCGCATACCATTGACATATTGTGGGACTGTTTTTCATGCCTTGCAGTAATACCGTCCACTGATATTGTTGACAAGACGTCATGTTGTTCCTACTAGGTATTGAAAAAGCAAATTGGCATTTGTCAGCTTCATGTAAAGGGATGGTGAAAAAAAACCCAGTCTTTCAGATCAATAACCAAAATGTGTAGTCTGCATCAATAACTCCTGGTAAAACAAATAGACCTTGCAAGGTTACACTAGGATGTCCGAATAATAGTGCACTTAACCCATTTCCAATGGGTCCCACGGCATTCAGTGGAACCTTATGCATTCTGCTATTCTCTACTGTGATTGCGGTTGCTGTGGTAACATCCAGTCCGGCGCTCCCTGCGGTTCGGGCTGCGAGCTGACTGCTTAGGCCTGGAACTGGTTGGGAAGATTCATTTGTGTCAGCACGCGGTTCCTCCCCGCGTTCTTTCTCCAGTTTCCCTGCACTCTGCAGCTGCTTGTTATCAGCTGACCTTGAGCATTATACTTAGACCTGCACTGCTTCACAAGATGCCCCAGCTTCCCACAGCAATGACACATCAAAACAGAGTTATCTCTCCCACTCAGCTTCGACTTCTTAAGGCAGTTTTTCTTAAAGTGACCTTCTCGCCCGCATGTATAACAACGATGAACTACCTTAACTGCTGCCGCAAATGTTTTTGTTAAACGCTCCATCTGAAATGTGGTGGTTCCTACTTTTCCACAAGCATCCATTAGTTCGGTTAAGGTGGGGTTATGATTTGCCATCCCTGCAATAACTTTCCTGCAATCCTCATTTGCGTTGTCCTTCGCTAACTGTAGTAACAACGCTTCTTTAGCAGCCCCGTTTTGTATTTGTTTGTCTAAGGCAAATCACTCCCCAATTGAATGGCTCCCATTCAGGTGGGCCATTTCCATCCCCTTGATATACCGGGCAAGCCAATACCCCGCCACCCATAGCAGCCGCAGCCCCAAAATCACCGTCCGCAAGTGCATGCTCTCTTAATTTTCTCCAGAACCTGGTTGGGTCCAGGCCAGACACAGTAACCTGGACTGGCTGCAGCGTGAATAACTCCTCCACGCTACCGCCTGACTTTCCCAACCCTCGGGCTCTGCAGCAACTATGTCCCGCTTCCATCTGTTCAGAAAGGTCTAATAAGGGTGGCTCAGTCTCAGATTTGGGTAACAGGACGGTAGAAGGATCAAAGATGTTCCGCTGCTGTTCCCTGGGCGGTGAGGGGGGGGCTCTGGTGGCGCGGAGGGCGATGGAGGCGAGGGGGCTCTGGCGGCGCGGAGGGCGAAGTCACTGTAAAAGGAGCTGTAGTCGCCTCAGCCGCCGCCTTTGCCTCTCTGTCCGCCTTCATTTGCTCCAGTGAGTCTATAACTAATCTCCACGTCGTCAACGACACAGTGGCGATCTTGTCCCTCCTTGAGGCAGCCTCAAACAGAGACGTTCCAGCGCTTTGCCACGTACTAACTTCGAAAGCAGTCTGCGCCGTAGCTGGCAAATTATTCTTTTTGCACCATTATTTACAATTATTTACACCAATTATTTACATCAATAGTCTCTGGAGCAAATGCTCATCGTATTTTACCCCTCTCTTAGAGAGGATATGGAGGAGAAGCCTTACTATCGCACTTTCTTCTTTAGAAATATTTTGGCCCATCTCCTTTTCCCCGGCTGCTCACCTCACTGGGTGTCCCGTTGAGCTGTACTCCAGCCGATGTACCTCCTTCTGGGCTGTTCCCTGAACTTGCCGTCGATTTACTACTAAATCAGTATCACAAAAAACCCCTCTGCTGGCCCCATTCCAGCAAAGTTTCTACTTCTTCCTTTTTATCTCAGTCTCAGTTCATGCGGCTATCTGCAGAATACACTTCACCACCGCCTTTTCCAGTGCAGATGCTGCACCACCCATCCTGCCATATGTCACGTAGGCCTACGATTCCCGTCTCTCTCGAACGGCCTGGCTCACCTCCGCCGGCACGGCAGCCACCCTCACGTTTTCGTCTGGTCCCCTTCTTCTCCATCGCGAAGATCACGTCGGGGTCACCACAATGTTGGGGTCCATGCGAGGAACGGACTACAGCACACCAATGTGATGCTCTGATAGCCACTTTATTGCAGTTAACACAGCTCTTTTATAGCATACATACTTCCTTATCTCGCGATCACGCCTTAAGCTATTGGCTGCAAGCACTGTGCACGCTCTGTCCACGCGCCTCTTCTGCTGTTCCGATTGGATACTTGCTATGAGCCTAAGCAAAGCCACATCCTTATACTTTCTTGCTGTCTCATGCTGCCTCAGCACGTACACAACAGTGTACTCGTATGTCCTCTCTAGTTCTTCCACAACCCAGGCCCCAACAGTCTAGGTACCCCATGTTTTACTCCATATAGAATTAACTGTTGGTATTGTTTAATCATCAATCGCCCCGCTCCTGTATTTGGATTCCAATCGAGTTCTTGCACGGGCATAAAACAATCATCTGGCCCATCTCTTGTATTTAATCTCATATTTTTCTTCTGGGCTTTTTCTGATACCATTTGTTTTTCTTTGGGAAGGAACAAGGTGTTTAGCAAAATTTGTATACCTTTCCAATCAGGATTACGATTCTCAATTATCATTTGTAATGCTCAGTAAACTTTTTGTGGGTTGTCTTGATATGACCCAGCAGATTCCTTCCAATTCATTAAGTCTGAAGTACAAAATGATACTTATACTTGTACTGGCATTCCATCCTGTCCCACTGCCTCCCATAAGGGAGCCTGAAGGACCGGATTTTGCTGAGCAGGAAGTCTGCCCACAATCGGGCTAAATCCTCCATTTCCCCTTCCCCAAGAACCATCATTTTGAGAACTGTTATCCTGTTTATTACCTGAAGAAATCCACAATTGTATATCATCTTCCTCATTATCCACTTTTATACAGCATTTCCCAATACTACAAGCGGAACAACAAGGATGAGGTAATTTCCCTTTCTCTTCCATCATCATTAAGCATTTGAATCAGATACCAACAATTTACACTGCTTGCTTGTTTCATGATCATTTAAGGAAAAGAACAAATCTGTGTATGGGATCTCATCCCATTTATCTTGCCTTCTACAGAATAACATAAGTTGTAAAATAGTATTATAATTCAAAGTTCCCATTTCTGGCCATTTTTCCCCATCCTCCAATTTATTCTTTGGCCACCATTGACTGCAGTATTCCCTTAATTTTCTTTTTGTCAGCGAATCCGTACCAAACTTATTCCAATGTTTCAGGATGCATCCTAATGGAGAGCAAAGGGGAGGTTCAGCAGACTGTCCTGCCCCTTGTCTCACTCCCATAGTTACCCAAAATGAGCATTCTTATCCATGCTTTCATGCACTACAGTTGTCACTGTCAAGCGTGCACAAATGTACCTTTTAACTCTTATATAATTTTCCACCTATTATACCCCCCTTGCAATGTCTCTATTTCACGCATTGCACCTTTGAGTCGCTTACCTGCTCCGGGTGGGGAGAGTACTCGTGGAGTCCCCGAACAAATAGGTCGGTGCATGCTGGAATCCAAAGAGCAGCTTCTTCCCCTCCCAGTAGCCGGCAAGTCGATCCGTGCAAGGCTTCACAACTGCCCCATCTGGGTTGCCAGAAAACTGTTGTCAGAAAAGCGGATTTGTGGCCCGGTGTGCAATAAACCAATTGTCACACACTCGGGAGAGACATTGCTTATTTATTTCAGGTTTGCGCAATCCTGGGTGCTTGGTGGTTTTCCACAAATCAAGCACACAAGAAATCATCAACACGATATCTTTTATACACATGCATTACAGGATCGTTCACTCCCAGCTAGAATGATTGGTTAACTATTAGCATATAATTATAATATCTGCTTAGTCATTTCTCACACTACAGTGCCTGCGTGGATGAAAGGTCCTCACCTGGGCGAGGGTCTTCCTGACTTGGGGGCATGTATTTTAGTATTATAATGAAGGTAGTTCAGTTAAGGACACTTAAATCCCTGCTTTCTTTGCCAAGTTGGCCACCTGCAAAAGAGATCCAGTTTTTAGGAATCAAGTGGCAAGATGGCTGCTGTCAGATTCCAATGGACATGATTAACAAAATAACAGCGATGTCTCCACCAACTAACAAAAAGAAGACACAAGCTTTCCTAGGTGTAGTAGGCTTCTGGAGGATGCCCATTCCCCATTACAGTTAGATTGCGAGCCCTCTCTATGAAGTGACTCAGAAGAAGAATGATTTTAAATGGGGCCCTGAGCAACAACAGGCTTTTGAGCAAAGTAAACAAGAGATAGTTCGTGCAGTGGCCCTTGGACCAGTCTGGACTGTTGCCGCTTGTCTGCAGCAAGCTCCGTTCGGTTGCTGGCTGGCCTGAGGCTATCCGCACCCAAGGGCCATTGAGCACTGACACCAATGTGAGGATGCAACAAATGGCGTTTATTTAACTGCGCAACAGCCTTATATAGTCGTCTTGTCTCGTACGAACTCGCACGATACTTGCACTTCCTGCTCCTTTCGCCACGCCTACCTTTCCGTTACAGCCCGAGCTTTTCCGGTCGCCGTACCCTAATCTACCTACATTTCCCCCTCCCCATGCTTCAAGTCATGCGAAGTAAAGCGTATCGCTGATTCTGGTGCCTTGCATCAAAGCGCAAGCGTAGCTGGCGGATACAACATCCCGAGCCCAGGTTCTCCAGTAAGATTCCCCTGCAACTCCTGGGATGCAAAGCAAAAGCAAGCTAATCATAAGTGCATTGCTTAAAGCTTTTGTTTCACTCAGCAGCGGCCGCCGTTCCTCATCTTTCTTGGCACCCCGCCGCTTTACCAGACTCTCTGTACTGTCATGACTCCTCACGTCTGAAGGTCGAGGCTGGTGCTGTTTCGGCTTCCCCCACAGGTACTCTTAAACCTGGTTCCCTGTGTCTCGCAGAGCCCAGTCAGAGAATCCCAGCCTTGGTTACCCATAAATCCTGCTCTCTGTTGTTGAGCCACAAAGGTTGTATTGACCATTTGTTGCACAGTTTTCTGCAAACATGCAAACAAACAGGGTAACACAAGTAGGATAATGCCTATTATAAACATTCCCATAAGCAGACTCTATCTACAAAACATGCAGTTTACTTCAGAACATACTGTTATTCTCTGTTATTCTAGCTGAAAGGAAAACTACTGACAGGAAAGCTGATTCTGTTTAAAGGTAACACAGAGCAGGCCTTTTAGAGCCTACTCTGAGGCCTACTCTTGCTAAACCGTTGCTAAACCATCCGGTATCAATTTCCCCCTTCGGAAGTAGTTAGATTTATTATCTCACTACTTCCATATACTATTCTCAATGATTGCCTCAACACAACCCACGCAGATCCCTATGATAATTATAATCACAACTATATAAACTATTCCCTCTAATAATGTGGCTAACCATCCTTTTAGAAACAATCCACCGTACTCCTGCGCCTGTAGAGACAGAAACATAACCTCGACCCATTAGTAATAGTTCCCCCGGTCCCAACCACTCGTTAGTACCTGGTTCCCTATACCACACTTTGCCTTTGTTTTGCACATAGCTTGCTCCCTGTCGAACTGCCTCCCAATGTATTACAATTGGGGGTCGCTCCTTATCTCCTGCTAAAGTTAAATGGTTAAGTACATAAACAGCTTCTGCAAGTCTCTCAGAAGGTTCAGTCACCTCTCCCCCTTTTTGTTTTTGCAGAAGCTGTTTCAATGTACTATGAGCACGTTCCACAATCGCCTGACCCGTAGGCGAATGAGGAATCCCGGTGACATGTGTAATACCCCATAGTTGACAAAATTGACGAAAAATCTGTGAACAATATGCTGGTCCATTATCAGTCTTAAGTTGTTGTGGAACCCCAAGACTTGTAAAGCAAGCAAGTAAATGTCATTTGACATGACGACCTGTTTCCCCAGTTTGTGCTGTTGCCCATATTACATGTGAAAACGTATCAACAGATACATGAACATATTTGAGCCTTCCAAATTCTGCAATGTGAGTAACGTCCATTTGCCACAGTTGCAACGCACTCAACTCTCGAGGATTTACCCCTATTCCAATTCCCATGCCAATTTTCTGACAACTAGGACAAACACTAACTAATTCACGTGCTTGTGCCATGGTGAGGTGAAATTGTTTCGCTAACATTTTCGCTGATTGATGAAAGAATTGATGGGATAGGTGTATTTGTTCAAATAAATTTGGTGATATTTGCGTATAGGATACAAGTGTGTCTGCTTTATTATTTCCAATGCTCAAATTTTGATCAAATTGATGACTATGAATGTGGGTGACAAAATAAGGTATCTCTCTGAGGTTTATTGCTTGATGCAACTGTAGCAAAATAGTGTAAAGTCGCATATTTCTTATTGGTCCATTTTACAAAAACCTGATATATCGCAAAAAATTCAAGTGTCTGCAATGAGTCCTCAGTTTGTCCTGAGAATTTACAATGTTTCTATTGTCCATCCTCTTGCCAGGTAATAACTGCTGAATGTGATCGCTTTCCTGCATCAGTAAAAACAGTTAGTCCAGTCATAGGTATCTCTGATCTGATAGGTTTTTCTTCCCAATCCTGTTTGCAAATAAACTGTAGCTTTTTATCTTTTGGCAAATGTGTTAACAATTGTCCAGTAAAGTCCTGTAAGGCCATTTGAAAAAGAGTTGACTGATTTGTTAACCACTGTAGATATTCCTTTCTGATAGGTAAATAGATAGCATCTGAGTCTAGTCCGGTAATGTCTGTAATCCTTTTATGCACTTTGACAAGCAATTGTGCTATTGCTTCCACTCTGGTACAAATTGTTGTTTTAGGATGAAAAACCAAAGAGTCCACTCAAGCATTACCTTCTGCAATAAACCCAGGCAAATTAGTATGATTTCTTACATGTAAAACATAAAACAATGCAGTTCGGATTTGAATTTCTTGCCACAGAGCTCGCAGCAATTCAAAAACACACTGATTACATATATGCTCTATAACAGATCTATCCAATTGCTTTATAATGCCAGCTACATATGCTGAATCAGTAACCAAATTAAAGGGAATGGGAAAATTCTGAAATATTTTTAATACAGCTCATAATTCTACCACCTGAGGTGAACCCTTTTGTTGTATTACCATAGATTCCCACTTGCCATCAGAATACCAGACAAGGCCCGTCTTGCCTGTGTTCCCAGATCCATCCGTAAAAATGGTAGTTCCATCCACAGGAGTGTCTGCGCACCACACTCCTGTGGCAATTGGAAGTTCCACACTCAATTTTATAACAGGATGGGAGGGCAAGTGGTAAACAACCTGTCCCGAGAAATTCTCCATAGCTGTTTGCAAAGCAAAGCTATTAGCCATACACCACTCAAAGTACTGAGCTGCAATAGGAACGGTTAGTGATGCAGGGATCTCTGGCCACAAGCTCCCGACATCGCATCCGTCCTTTGATGAATAATCTGTGCCAATAGCTCTGTAACGAATCTGATCATTCTGAATTCCATTGACCAATTATTGCATACGGAATTTGCCTATCAAACAAAGTGATAATTTGTATTTCCTGATTCAAATCAATACGATGTACAAATTTGGAATGTAGCCTGCTTTCTATTTCTGTAATCAGTTGCTGTATCTCTGAAGTAGTGTGTCGTGGTGCTGTTAAAGTTGTGTCCCCTGCTAACAATTGGAATATAGGCTGCAATTGTGACGACGTAAGCCCCAAGTACGGCCGCAGCCATAACTTGAGCCTTATGTTCCACAGTACCCACTTTTGCACATGCCTTTATCATAGCATTCAAATCTGTTTTTCCAGGTAAAGCTTCAATGATCTTTTGACAATCAGCATTAGCATTATCCCTGTTTGCCACAGGTCCAAGGCTTGGCAGCCGCGCAGGTTAACCCTGCGTGGAAACACCAGTCCTGCGCTCCCTGCGGTTTGGGCTGTGAGTTAACTGCATAGGCCTGGAACTGGTTGGGAAGATTCATATGTGTCAGCATACGGTTCCCCCCCGTGTTCTTTCTCCAGTTTCCCTGTATTCTGCAGCTGGTTGTTATCAGCTGACCTTGAGCATTATACTGAGACCTGCACAGCTTCACAAAATGCCCTAGCTTCCCACAGCAATGACACATCAAAACAGAGTTATCTCTCCCACTCAGCTTCAACTTCTTAAGGCAGTTTTTCTTAAAGTGACCTTCCTGTTCGCATGTATAACAACGATGAACTACCTTAACTGCCGCCGCAAAAGTTTTTGCTAAATGCTCCATCTGAAATGTGGTGGTTCCTACTTTCTCACAAGCATCCATTAGCTCAGTTAAGGTAGCATTACTATTTGCCATCCCTGCAACAACTTTTCTGCAGTCCTCACCTGTGTTGTCTTTCGCTAACTATAGCGGTAATGCTTCTTTTACAATTTTCCAATCTAACAGTTACCAAATATTTCTTCCCTCAGGACCCGCACCCACAATCACCGGATATGCCCGTGGAATCACAACTCCTTCTAATAACACATCTCGAATGACCCCTTTCCATTTCACTCCTCCCTCACCTCCCCCCCCTTCCCCTGTATACGCGGGCGGAAGCTGACCCTCTCCCTCACCTCCCACATTACCAGATGGACGCAAACCTCCCCCCCCTCCCTGATCTAAAGGTGGAGTAGGGAGTTGTAAAGGAGGTTGAGGTGGCCCTAATACTTGTCTCGAACACAGAGGGGGGTTTTTGGGGGAGACATAGTCACGTGTCCCGAGGTGTTGGCTTAACGATGCTGCTGCAATTCCATCTTTAATTCTTCCAGTCGTCTACCAAGCTCTGTCATGTCAAGTTCGTGTCCATTTCGTGATGGTAACAGTCCTTTAAGTCCTTGTGACTCTGGTACTGCTGACTCCGGTACTGCTGACTCCGTAAATGGTGAATCCGGTAAAGGTGGGTACAAAGCATGTTTACCCTCCTTCTTGTCCTCCTGCTCAGCCTCATCCGTAGAGAGATCAATGAGAGGAGGGGGTTTTGGAGGGGGTTTCTGCCAAGTCTCCTGTTCAGCGTCTGAATCAATTAGTTCAAATCGAGTTTGTGTTTTAGGACGCACTACCGGTTCTGATGGTTCTGTATCTATTTTTCTCGCTCCCCGCTCCTCAGCTTTTTTCGGAGCCGTCCGTACCGACGGCGATAAAGGAGCTGCCACCGGTACAGTCACCGGGGCCGTGGGAGGTGTTGGTCCCGCAAACAGTGAGGGGGTAGTAGGCACCTGTGGTCCTAAAGCCATAAAAGCTGTATGTGTGACTTCTCTCTCTGCTTTTATTCCTTTTAACGCTTCACTAACCAGCCTCCATGTAGCAGACAATTTAAAGGCTTCCTTATCACCACTTGACACCGCATTCCAGAGAGAGTCACCAATCTTCTCCCGTAAAGGCACTTCAAAGACATCATTAAAGGTTGTAAAATGTCCTTTATCTTTTGCCCAAGACAGTAACTGCTTTAACGCAGCTTCGTCATATTTAATTCCTCTCTCAGAGAGTATATGTTGGAGGAGTTTCACCACTGCCACTTCTGTCTTGGTCAGGGTAGACCCCATGTAAACACGTCCGAGCCGCATCCCATGTCGCCCGGTCCTCCCGCGCAGCCCGTAGCAGCCACAAGATAACTCCCCATGTTTTTAATTCTTTGGCAGAACCCGCTGCCATAGCTCGCTCAGCGAGCTGCATCGAGCACCGCTCCCAGGTATTCGGCTGTAAACAATCAGCCGGTCCTGCCACCGCCCCCCCCCTTTAACGAGACGGTCCACACACTGGGCTACGTCTTTCGATTTCACAGAAATCTTAAATTCCCCGCCCAGTAACGAAATCACCTTTATCAAGGTTTCCATGGTTCGCGAACCCACTCCGACCGCCTGCGGTCCACCAGCCCAGCAATCACGTCGGGGTCACCACTTGTTGCCACCTGTCTGCGGCAAGCTCCGTTCGGTTGCTGGCTGGCCTGAGGCTATCCGCACCCCAGGGCCATTGAGCACTGACACCAATGTGAGGATGCAACAAATGGCGTTTATTTAACTGCGCAACAGCCTTATATAGTCGTCTTGTCCCGTACGAACTCGCACGATAATGACACATCCTGCTCCTTTCGCCACGCCCACCTTCCGTTACAGCCCGAGATTTTCTGGTCGCCGTACCCTAATCTACCTACATAGCCCTTGGACCAGTCTGTACGGGACAAGATGTTAAAAATGTGCTCTACACTGCAGCCGGGGACAATGGTCCTACCTGGAGCCTCTGGCAGAAAGTGCCAGGGGAGACTCGAGGTCGACCCCTAGGATTTTGGAGTCAAGGATACAAGGGCTCTGAGGCCAACTACACTCCAACTGAAAAAGAAATACTGGCAGCATATGAAGGAGTTAGAGCTGCTTCAGAGGTAATCGGTACTGAAGCACAGCTTCTCCTGGCACCCCGATTACCAGTACTAGGCTGGATGTTCAAGGGTAAGGTTCCTACTACCCATCATGCAACTGATGCTACATGGAGTAAATGGATTGCATTAATTACACAGAGGGCTCGAATAGGAAACCCTAATCGCCCAGGAATCTTAGAAGTGATCATGGACTGGCCAGAAGGCAAAGACTTCGGAATGCCACCAGAAGAGGAGGTGACATGTGCTGAAGAAGCCCCACCATATAATGAAATAGCAGAGGATGAGAAGCAGTATGTCCTGTTCACCGATGGATCCTGCCGTCTTGTAGGAAAGCATCGGAAGTGGAAAGCTGCTGTATGGAGTCCTATTCGACGAGTTACAGAAGCCACAGAAGGACATGGTGAATCGAGTCAATTCGCAGAGGTAAAAGCCATCCAACTGGCTTCAGATATTTCTGAATGAGAAAAGTGGCCAAGGCTGTATCTCTATACTGACTCATGGATGGTAGCAAATGCCTTCTGGGGGTGGTTAAAGCAGTGGAAGAGAAGCAACTGGCAGCGCAAAGGGAAACCTATTTGGGCTGCTGAATTGTGGCAAGATATTGCTGCTCGGCTAGAGAAACTAGTCGTGAAGGTACGTCATGTAGATGCTCACGTACCTAAAAGTCGGGCAACTGAGGAACATCGAAACAACCAACAAGCAGATCAGGCTGCTAAAGTATTCCAAATAGATCTGGACTGGGAACACAAAGGTGAGCTCGGTGGGCTCATGACACTTCAGGTCATCAAGGGAGAGATGCAACATACAGATGGGCTCGTGACCGAGGGGTGGACTTAACCATGGACTCTATTGCACAGGTTATCCATGATTGTGAAACATGCGCCGCAATTAAGCAAGCCAAACGGTTAAAACCTTTGTGGTATGGGGGGCGGTGGTTGAAATATAAATATGGGGAGGCCTGGCAAATTGACTATATCACACTCCCTCAAACCTGCCAGGGTAAACACTACGTGCTTACAATGGTAGAGGCAACCACCGGATGGCTGGAAACATACTCTGTGCCCCATGCCACTGCCCGGAACACTATTCTGGGCCTTGAAAAGCAAATCTTGTGGCGACATGGCACGCCAGAGAGAACTGAATCGGACAATGGGACTCATTTCAAAAACAGTCTCATAGATAACTGGGCCAAAGAGCATGGAATCGAATGGGTATATCATATCCCCTATCATGCACCAGCCTCTGGGAAAATTGAATGGTATAATGTGCTGTTAAAAACTACCCTAAAAGCAATGGGGGGTGGAACCTTTAAAAACTGGGATAAGCGTCTGGCACAAGCTACCTGGTTAGTTAACACCAGGGGATCTATCAATCGAGCTGGCCCTGCTCAGTCAGACCTTCTACATACAGTAGAAGGGGATAAAGTCCCTGTGGTGCATGAAAGGAATCTGTTGGGAAAAACTGTCTGGGTTCTTCCTGCTACAGGCAAAGGTAAACCCATTCGTGGGATTGCTTTTGCTCAAGGACCTGGATGTACTTGGTGGGTGATGCTGCAAGATGGTGGAGTCCGATGTGTCCCTGAAGGTGATCTGACCTTGGGTGAGAATACTTAATTCTGAACTGCATGATGTTAATTGCTGCATAATACTAACAGTGTTCATAAGTGTCTTTCAGGTTAAGGCAGTGGTGATGAGACCGGAGCTAGCTGCAAGTGGCATCCAGTAACCTCCTCGAGACTGACATCTTTAACCTGCAACCCGTGGGCATGAACCATGACAAAACCATGTCTCCTGCCCTGAGAGACTGCTAGCCAGATGGAAACCCACAATCCTGAACTAAATGAACTTAATGAACTTTTTGTATAGAGATGACCATAAACTAGTGATGTCTGTATATATTTGAAAATGAAAAGGTAGTGGTGATCTGAGTATGACGTGAATGGTATGGAATAAGGGGTGGAATGTCCTGGTTTGGCCTAAACCAGGCCAGTTTTCCTTTCAGTGATTTTTACTTTCAGCTAAGTCTCTTCTAAGTAACTGCACTTTCTGAAAGTAACTGCATGTTTTGCAGACAGTGTCTGCTTCTAGGACTGATAACACTCGAAGTTTGTAGTTATCGCTGAGGCACCGGTAGGGATGTTATGCAGAAAGGCTCTTGCTGTACTTATTCCTAGAGAAAGCAAGGTCACTGCTAAATTCCTCACTGCTTAAGAGTGAAGAGCCGAAGGGGGGTCGCACCTGCAGGGAGGAGCGGACAGGGCAGGTGACCCAAAATTGACCAACGAAGGTATTCCATCCCATACACGACATTCTCAGTATAAAACGGAGGGATCACGAGGGTCTCGGCCCTTCTTCTGCTGTTTTTGTGGGCATCTGCCTGCTTGGGCTGCTCTGCTGCTTCGGGCTGCTTCAGCGGGCACAGGGCAATCATCTGTAATTCATTGTTTGTTTGGGAGGGAGAGAGGGAGGGAGGAGGGGAAGAGCAAGTAGCAACTGAAAACGTTCCAGATTTTTCACCAGCCCCCTATGAATGATAAACAGGGTGGGGAGACTGTTTAGCTTGTAATATACATACCCCAAGGTTTCTGCTTTGCTAGCTTTTTCTTTTTTTTTTTTCCTTCCTATAAGTGCTAATGTTTTTTGACGGTAATGATAATTTTCGTGGGCCTCTGGCAAGGCACCTTGGGAACAAAGAACATTTGCACCTCTTGGACAATCAGCACCTGTTCGCACCAGGCACCTTTGCTCTGCCCCTCTCCCAGCGCCCTTGGGTTTGGTTTTGTTTTGTTTTGTTTTTAAATTTAAATTTCCTAATGGAATTGCTTCTTTCCCTCCCTGTTATTTTCATAGATGTTTTATTTCCCGCCTCCCCTCCCATTTCCAGATCAAACGAAAGCTTCCCTATCATCCTGGGGTGGTGGTGGTGGGAGATTAGGTTATTATTAGAAAGCCAGATTTCTACAGTCAAAAAGGGAGAGAAAGGGAAAAATCTCAGGATTTAACGGAGCCAGGACTCTTCCGCAAAATGTTGACGAAGCTGGCGGACACTCGCGGGCAACCCAGGGCGGCGCCGGGAGGGGCACCGCAGCCTCGGCCCCGCACGGGCTGGCCCGGAGTGCTGCGCTCCCCGCAAGCGGCCGCGGATCCGGGGGGGCCCTGCCATCCCCCAGCCTTTCTTTACCCCCCACCAGCCCCGTCCCACTCGGGGTGGTCACCTGGCGTCCGGGTCGGCGCACGCCGCCGCGCCAGCCCGCGGGTGCAGGCAGGGCTCGGGGCGGAGGGAGCGGCGAGCGCGTCGCGGAGCCCCTCGCGGACACGCGTGGAGCCCCTCGCGGACACGCGTGGATTGCGCCTCACCACGGGTGGAGCCGTGGGCTTCCTCCTCCGCGCTTGTCCCCACCGCCCGCTTATTTGGGCAGCACACATTTAGTTCCTTTCCTTAACACAGCAACAAAGAAGGAGAGAGAAGATTCCCAGCAGATGCTTACTTTTTTTTAACTCAGAGATGGTGTGAGTACATTTTTCGGCCGAAAAACAACGGCGATAATTCATGGATTAACGAAAACATTGATATTATTAATTATTATTACTACTACTACGAAAACCTTGGGGCTGTGCTGTCCGTTTCCGAGCCGAGACCTAAACATTTCTTTCCATTTCATAATTTCAAACCGACTTAAGTGCTGGATCATCAGTTTTTCCCTTTGTCTGCCCCAGTTGTAAATAATGGCTTTGAGATTAGCTAATTACGGCGCATTAATCACTGATAGAAAGGAAATAAATCAAAGCCATGTTCGAATTTTCAAACTCACTAGTAGAGACGTGCATAGCAACTCTATCTGCAGCAGATAGGTGCTGTTTAAATTACTGAGGCTACAGAGTAAACCACATCCACGTCACTTTAAAAAAAATGAAGATTTTTACTTTTACATACCAGTTGTGCCTTTAAGTGGAGGTTTGAGAGAATTTTTTCAGTCTAGTTTTGTAAAAAAGAGTTCCTATAGTAGTGCAGTCTGAAGCCAGCAACGTTGAAATGTGGAATTAACAAACTTCTTGTAATAAAAGCAGAACACAGAGGAGACAGAAAGATGTAAAAGAGAGAGAGAGATGCAGATAAAAATCTTGTCAAAAATACCCATTATATTATTTTTCATGTGACTAGATTACACAGAAGTCTGTATAAAACATTCATATTAGATGCTGTCTTTTTCAGCATTTCACTAGCCCTCACATCCTTCCTGCTGTCCTCCCTACAGCGCAGTCCGTTTTGTAGTCATGTCCTCTCAGTATTTTGAAGCATTTATCTTCGGGGGTGGGAATTAGATAAGTATATGCCAGAAAGCAACAAGCCAGCTTCTAGGGGAAGAAATCATGTAGGTCTTCAAAAAATAGTCTGCAGACGAAAATTCAGAGCCCCAGCGAGGAGACCTACAAATCCCCCTCAGACACACGCTCTCTCTCTACCCCAAAAAGCACTCCTCCACCTGGAAGGAGACAGCGTCCACCCCCGCACGGGCGCTCCCCAGCCCGCAGCCAGCCTTGCCCTCCATCCTCCGCGCCCTCACCCTCGCCTCGCCCCGCCCGGAGACCGTACCTTCGCCGGACTCCGCAGCCGCTACCCGCGGCACCCGGGCTCTCCGACCCACACAACTACCCAAAAAGTGGAGCTGAAGAAGCCTCCACAGTCCGATCACTACCGCTAGCAGCCTCCACGCTGTCCTTAGCCGGACATCGCTGCCAAGTACAGGTGGCCAAGGCTCTGAATACCAAACCCGCCTAATGACACCATTTCCCCCCTTCTTTTTAGTCAAGAACCTTATAATAAATTTTAAGTTACTCCGCGTACCGTATCATTAAAAACAGGCTGGGAAACAGCCAGCGGCCCCCGCCGCTGAGCCCCCCGGGATCAAACCCTGCCGCGGCGGCCGCGCTGCCTTTGCGGGGGGAGCTGCTCCGCCGTAGTTGCGGAGCAGCGGTCCCTTCCCCCGCTGCGCGGGCGGCAGTGCAGCAGCGCGGCCGCGTGGCCGCAGCGGGCAGAGCTGTCCCGCGGCTTCGTGCTGCCACCTGGCGGGTCGCGCCGGAGCCACCGCCCCCCCCTCCCCCCGCGCAGCCTCCGCGCCCTCCGCTCGCTCCCCACCACCCCGGGCCTCGCTCGGCACCAGCCCCTTTCGCAGGTGCTGTTCCCCCACGCAAGCGTCCACGGCAGCCGGGAGATCCCCGGTGCGGCGGCCCCAAACTGCCCCTCCACCTACCACGCCGTGGGTGCCTTCCCGCGGCCGTGGCTGGAAACGGGCTCCGACGTCAATGGTGTAACGGAGAGCGCCGTGTAAGCGTCACCTTGTGCACACCCAGCGTGCAAGTGGGTGACAGGGTGCTTCCACCATCACCCCCAGTGTGACACTAAACCTGGGGCATGATTTTTACCAGGCTGTTGTACAATTAATGAAGTCCACCTGGCTTTCAGAGATGGACCTTTTAGACTGCCTTAAGCAGTACTATGAGTAAAAGGCTGGTGAAAGAGGGGAACTGAGGGCCCAGGTTAATACATCTATGTTGCTTTCTACCTCAGGTAGTATAGTGTACTCTATTTTCTTCTGCCTACTTTTTGGTGACCAGATTTGCCGCATCATACCTACTACTAAGCGGTGCCTTGATCCAAGACTGCATTTTCCCCTTCACAGTACTGTAGGAGCATACAGCATCTCATTATGAAGTACAACTGTGATGAGAGTCAGGGATGGGGAGAGGGACAAGGGCAGGGAAAGCAGCACTCTTGTTTCCTCAGTATCCCATATAGTTCTCTTTTGCAAAATCTGACGTATGACACTTTCAGTATAAGAGGACTAAAAAGATCTGAATTTTCAGTAGAATTGTCCTTTCCTTAAGAAATTCTGCTTAAGTCTTGTGCTGAATGAGTTGAGATGATCTTAATTGCTGCTAATATCTAGAATGAACAAAATACTATTTTACTTTTAAATTAATGAGGTGGTTCATACTTTCAGTATTTGGATTAGTTTGAGAGTAGTTAATTTTGCTTCTTATCTCTCTTCCTGAGCTGGTGGTCTTAGTAGAGCCAGTTGTAGACTGGCAGGGCAGGGATCTAGCTGTGTGTAAACTCATCTCACTCTGTCCTGCCAAAGGAGTGCCAGAATAGGATGCCACAGCAATTAACAATCCAGCATCTGAACATAAGCTTATTTTAACAGCCATTTAAGCTAATAAGGAGGCAAAGGCTCCTCTATCAGGGGCTGAGGTGGGTAACTGGTTAATCACTGCAGTTAAACCAGGGCTCACCTGTCAGAAACGTTACTGAGCAGCTGAGCAATGAGATCTCAGTGGTCCCAGAACACAAGAGGTTTTCTAAGTCCGCTTGCAGCACAAGGTAATGATTTTGCCTAATTTTTAGTTTGGTATAGTTAGTTATCATTAGCTTGGCATAATCAGTTATGATTAGCCATACTTCTGCTTCCATTACTGTGCAAGCAAATGGTACATTACACTCTTCAAAGGACTCATTAGCCACAAACCCAATACAAGTATCCAGTGGACTTTAAGTTTAGCCTGTGCCTTCCTCTTCTGGCTGCACATATTAACTCTTTCCTAAAATCTTAAGAGTTGGATTCATACATAAGTAGGGATAGAGCATGCTCAGAATTTTTACATTTTTTTCCAGATACTATTAGAAATCTACAGGTCACAGACACTTGTGGATCAAATATTCTCACACTGAAGTACTTCAAAATTCGTGGCTGATTTGTGTGTAAACTGCACACAAAGCTGTACTACCTGTCAATATGTCATCAAGCTGAGCACAAACGACATTCTGTGCTTTGAAGACTGATAGCTCTTGTATCCCTTCTGTTGCATCCCCCATCATCCCATTTAAATTAAGAACTTTATTGACACCTAGGAACTCTACAACAGATTCTTTCCCCAGGCAAGACAAGGGATCCCAGCTGACCAAATGTCACGGTTTAAAGCTGGGCCGGCTATTAAACCTGTGGCAGATGCTCTCTGTTATCCCCCTCCCCCCCACAAAGGGAAAGGGAAAAGGGAGAGAGACTTACGGGTTGGAAAGTTAAAACAGTTTTAATAAACTATAATAATGAAAAAAAAGTATAATAATAATAATAGAAATAATCAAATATATACAAATATATATACAAAACCAAGATCGAGCTCCCCCGATGTCGGCCACGTCACCACTGGCACTGCAGGGCAGGCTCCGGGAAGGCCCAGGCTGGGCCTAGCGACAGTCGAGAGCTGGATTCAGGAATGCACGGATCGGGATCGGGGGCAGCAGGAAAACGGACAGAGTCCTCTTCGGACACCGGCCATAGCAGAAAGAGAGCGAGACCCTCGTGATCCCCCCGCTTTATACTGAGAATGACGTGTATGGGATGGAATACCTTCGTTGGTCAATTTTGGGTCACCTGCCCTGTCTGCTCCCCCCTGCAGTTGCGACCCCCCTTCGGCTCTTCACTCGTAAGCAGTGAGGAATTTAGCAGTGACCTTGTTTTCTCTAAGACTAAGTACAGCAAGAGCCTTTCTGCATAACATCCCTACCGGTGCCTCAGCGATAACTACAAACTTCGAGCGTTATCAGTCCTGGAAGCAGACGCTGTCTGCAAAACATGCAGTTAGTTTCAGAAAGTGCAGTTACTTAGAGGAGACTTAGCTGAAAGTAAAAATCACTGAAAGGAAAATTGGCCTGGTTTAGGCCAAACCAGGACACCAAACAATGAGGTGAATGGTTTCTTCATTATTATTGTAGAAGTCTAAAGAATCCTGAGTGTGTTCCTTGATTCTTAGAATGTATCACTGCAGGAATCGCTCCTTATCATGTTTAACTAGGAGTCATTTATTAGAGTCATCAAGGATTTGTGACTTGAAAGTCTATGGCAATTGCCCCGGCTTAGGATGTGGCCATACCAACTAGAAATATCTGTAACAAAACAAATTAGCTACAGAAATTTCACTTGTTGTTTTCCAACAATCAAATAAAATAGCAAACTGACTTTTTTTTTTTTTTTTCTGCCATCACTACTTCTCTGTTTCCTTTTACTGAAGCTACTGGAAATAAAATTAAACTATGAAACTAGTCATATGATCGGTTCATCACCTGCTTACAAGAAAAACTATATATGTGCTGTGCTGGTTTTGGCTGGGATAGAGTTAATTTTCTTCATAGTAGCTGGTATGGGGGCTATGTTTTGGATTTGTGCTGAAAACAGTGTTGATAATGCAGAGATGTTTTTGTTATTGCTAAGCAGTGCTTACACAGAGTCAAGGCCTTTTCTGCTTCTCACACCACCCCACCAGCGAGTAGGCTGGAGGTGCACAAGAAGCTGGGAGGGGACACAGCTGGGACAGCTGACCCCAACTGACCAAAGGGTTATCCCATACCATATGATGTCATGCTCAGCATATAAAGCTGGGGAAAGAAGAAGGAAGGGGAGGACATTCGGAGTGATGGCATTTGTCCTCCCAAGTAACTGTTACACGTGATGGACCCCTGCTTTCCTAGAGATGGCTGAACACCTGCCTGCTGATGGGAAGTAATGAATGAATTCCTTGTTTTGCTTTGCTTGCCTGCATGGCTTTTGCTTTACTTATTAAACTGTCTTTATCTCAACCCACAACTTTCTCACTTTTACTCTTTCGATTCTCTCCCCTATCCCACTGGAGGGGGAGTGAGCGAGCGGTTGTGTGATGCTTAGTTGCCGGCTGGGGTTAAACTATGACAGTGCCTATACAAAACATGCATGCACATATATATTTTTTTATATATAAAATTTTTTTTCTTTCCATGACAAAAGACCTTCTCCACTAGTCTTGTGTGTAACTGTATAAAAGCTATATAGTGTATTATAATCCATTTAGGCTATGGGTAAGATGTTTATTACAGGTGAGCAGTTTATTAACTATTAGCAATGATAATAGATACATGAGTAATAATATCAAAAGTAAAAGCTATTACTACCACATCTACCACAATTACAATAGAAATAATAACCACTTTTTTCCATATTTTACATTATATACTTTGTTTTCTTCATTAATTCACAAATTAAATATTAATAAGAATCTCTCAAAAGTATCTCTCAAATATGCTGAAAAATCAGTAATAACCATTAATGTCTTCCTTTGCTTTTTCTGTCTATCTATCTGTTGCGATCTGAAATGCCAGACAAATTCAGTAGCTGGTGAGCTGGTATTCTTTATATGACTACACCAGAAATTAATTTGGCCCACATGCCAGCTTAATTCAACAAGTCCAAGCTGAGTCCTCACCTGCTCTCTTTATGATACCAGGTTTAGTAAAAGTAGGCCTCAGAGCAGGCCCTAAAAGGCCTACTCTGTGTAACCTTTAGACAGAATCAATTTTCCTTTCAGTGATTTTCCTTTCAGATAAAATAACTGCACCTTCTGAAACTAACTGCATGTTTTGCAGACAGTGTCTGCTTCTAGGACTGATAACGCTTAAAGCTATAGCTATCACTGACTCTTGCTTGTGTTTATTCTTAGAGAATCCAAGGTCTCTGTTAAATTCCTCACTAATTACAAAGAAGGGCCAAAGATAAACAAGACTGTGAACAACATCTTTGTAGTGTCTTAAATGACTTGATTCACAGCTCTGGCGCCAGGAGAAGAGAGAAATCCTGTAAGAATCAGAACAGTATGTTTTCCTCGGAGCCATCTGCATGTGTCAACAGAAATGCACCAACCACGCTTGTGCAGAAGCGGGGTCATACAGCAGATAGCATAACTATGAGGGGCATTATGATCAACAGAGACCACCAAAGACCCCTTCTCCAATTTAATACACATGCGCAAAGGCAGTTACATAATGTATTAGCATATGCATAAGGTTTCTTGGAATAGGCGGGCTTTTCTTGGGAATTGTACGAATATTAATTTTTCTATAATGTATATAATGAGTGTGCTTTTGTGCCTCAGTGGACATGTTCGGTGGAGCGATCCCCCATGTTCCCGGCACCGTAATAAAGTAATGCCTGCTCGTTAATGCTAAACCCAGCATTAAGGAGTTTTATTCCTGATTTCGGTGACATTTACACTTTGATTGCCCCATATCACTGACATTTCCACTCTGCAACATGTGTCTTTCAGCCACTAATTTTTATCAAGATATATTAAAGATCTACTCAAGGTGTTTGCCTTTTCAATATTACATCTGTGTCCCCCAGGGTTTAGTTACACCTTCTGCAGTAGCTGTGCAAAGACGGTAGCCCATGGTACCTGCACAGACTGTAGTTAATTCACAGACAGTTTTAACACTGGAGACCTGTGAGGTAAGGCTTTCTCCTTGGCATATGTGAGCAAGAGCTTGTGAAACCCAAGCAAAAATTCAGTGAAGCTCCCACAATGTTTAATAAACTATTGCTAAGTATGATGCTGCATTTAGCAGCCTTAAATGTAGGGCAATCATTAAGCATACCTGTTAAAATTGTTTAGTACAGAGTGGTCGTGGTGTAAAAAAAAAAATACAACCTCTCAGTTTCTTCTTAGTAGCTATGCCAACTAGTGCAAATTAATTCCATATGTTGTATATGCAAGCAATCGTTCTCATGGAAGCAGGGAAAATAGCCGTTCCTTAGGGTCAAGTCACTAAAGATGTATTACAACATAGATGAGTATTGAATCATTGAAGAAGATAACTAAAAGAGTTGGAATATGGTGCATTTGAGTGTAAAACTTTCCAGTAAGCTTCTTTGTACAGTGCCACTTCAAGTCAAAGTCTATACAGGAAATAAAAAAAGCACCAAAGCAAGACAGTGCCCTGAAACAGTGGTCTCCAAACTTTTTTGAGCACACCCCCCCAATATATGCATATTTATTTATTCATAAGTTATGTACATGTACTACTGAAGTTCTAATATTTTCTTCCTGCACCCCAACGGATCATCTTGTGCACCCCTTGGAGTGCATGCACCCTCACTTTGGAGACCACTACTCTAAAAGAACTTCTTCTAATGTTATACACTATCCTAAGAAATATTTTGCAATATCTTATACAAGAAAGACCCAAGAGAAAAATACACAGTATAGGCTAAGGGGAACACTGATACTAAGAAACATCTTTAACATCAGCACATTAAAATATTCAGAGACTGTGTGGTATCATGTATATCCCAGGTAAGAGCTTTTTATGAACACAAACAAACGATTGTTGATAAAATTTGACCACAGGATTAAAACAAGTGTAACTGTGAATGGTAGGCAGCTGATCAGGGTCTTTGGAAGTGGTGTACCCTGGACAACTGTGGTGGTGCAGCAGATTAGCTAACTTGGTCTCCCTTGCACCTTGAGACTTGATATAGATAGCATCAACATTATCTTCTCCATATGAACAGCCACCATTGAAATGTAATCAAATTCTACTTATCCTGCTTTAAGAATGTGTCTCACTGCTGAGAATGCTAAGGACATCTTCTTTAATGATAACTATGGGGTTTTTGTCCCTTTTGAAGTATAAAAGTGATATTCTGGCACAAAGTGATGTTCTGAGAAACTGCAGAATGAATAATGTGTAAGTTAACATTTTAGCTTGTGACCATCCCAGAGTTGAGTGCTGAAGCTTTTGAGTTAGACATAAAACACCCCTGACATCATCATTTCACATTGATCCCCCATCCATCCCTTTGGCATGTGTGAGGCTCATTACAAGGCACCTAGTATTCTTTGATTTGGCATGGGACCAAGCTGGTCTGTACTGACAAGGCTGACAGACTTTGGGGCATGCAAAGAAACAGTGAGAATTAGCCTCCTAAATCTGAGGATCAGGATCACTTTCCTTTGTGGATCCAATTCTGTATGACTTTTAGGTACGTGAGCATCTACATGACGTACCTTCACGACTAGTTTCTCTAGCCGAGCAGCAATATCTTGCCACAATTCAGCAGCCCAAATAGGTTTACCTTTGCGCTGCCAGTTGCCTCGCTTCCACTGCTTTAACCACCCCCACAAGGCATTTGCTACCATCCATGAGTCAGTATAGAGATACAGCCTTGGCCACTTTTCTCGTTCAGCAATGTCTAAAGCCAGCTGGATGGCTTTTACCTCTACGAATTGACTTGATTCACCTTGTCCTTCTGTGGCTTCTGTGACTCGTCGTATAGGACTCCATACAGCAGCTTTCCACTTCCGATGCTTTCCTACAAGACGGCAGGATCCATCGGTGAACAGGGCATGCTGCTTCTCATCCTCTGCTAGTTCATTATATGGTGGGGCTTCTTCAGCACGTGTCACCTCCTTTTCTGGTGGCATTCCGAAGTCTTTGCCTTCTGGCCAGTCCATGATCACTTCTAAGATTCCTGGGCGATTAGGGTTTCCTATTCGAGCCCTCTGTGTAATTAATGCAATCCATTTACTCCATGTAGCATCAGTTGCATGATGAGTAGTAGGAACCTTACCCTTGAACATCCAACCTAGTACTGGTAATCGGGGTGCAAGGAGAAGCTGTGCTTCAGTACCAATTACCTCTGAAGCAGCTCTAACTCCTTCATATGCTGCCAGTATTTCTTTTTCAGTTGGAGTGTAATTGGCCTCAGAGCCCTTGTATCCTTGACTCCAAAATCCTAGGGGTCGACCTCGAGTCTCCCCTGGCACTTTCTGCCAGAGACTCCAGGTAGGACCATTGTCCCCGGCTGCAGTGTAGAGCACATTTTTAACATCTTGTCCCATACGGACTGGTCCAAGGGCTACTGCATGCACAATCTCTTGTTTAATCTGTTCAAAAGCCTGTCGTTGTTCAGGGCCCCACTGAAAGTCATTCTTCTTTCTGGTCACTTGATAAAGAGGGCGTACAATCTGGCTGTAATCTGGAATATGCATTCTCCAGAAACCCACAACGCCTAAGAAGGCTTGTGTTTCCTTTTTGTTAGTTGGTGGGGACATAGCTGTTATTTTGTTGATCACCTCTATCGGGATCTGGCGACGCCCATCTTGCCATTTAATCCCTAAAAACTGGATCTCCCGGGCGGGTCCCTTGACCTTGCCTCTTTTTATGGCAAAACCAGCTTTCAGAAGAATTTGGATGATTTTCTCCCCTTTGTCAAAAACTTCTGCTGCTGTATCACCCCATACAATGATGTCATCAATGTATTGCAAATGTTCTGGAGCTCCACCCTTTTCTAGTGCAGTCTGGATCAGTCCATGGCAAATAGTAGGACTGTGTTTCCACCCCTGGGGCAGTTGATTCCAGGTGTACTGGATGCCTCTCCAGGTAAAAGCAAACTGTGGCCTGCACTTTGGTGCCAAGGGAATAGAGAAAAATGCATTAGCAATGTCTATGGTGGCGTACCACTTGGCTGCCTTTGACTCCAGTTCGTATTGAAGTTGTAGCATGTCTGGCACGGCAGCACTCAGCGGTGGCGTAACTTCATTTAGGCCACGATAGTCCACAGTTAATCTCCATTCTCCATTAGACTTTTGCACTGGCCATATAGGACTATTAAAGGGTGAGCGAGTCTTGCTAATCACTCCTTGATTTTCTAATTGTCTAATCAGTTTATGAATGGGGATCAGGGAGTCTCGATTGGTGCGATATTGTCGTCTATGCACTGTGGTAGTTGCCATTGGCACCTGTTGTTCTTCAACCTTCAGCAACCCCACAACAGAAGGATCCTCTGAGAGGCCAGGCAAGATAGACAGCTGTTGAATGTCCTCAGTCTCTACAGCTGCTATACCAAAGGCCCATCTATACCCTTTTGGGTCCTTAAAATACCCTCTCTTGAGGTAGTCTATGCCAAGGATGCACGGAGCATCTGGGCCAGTCACAATGGGGTGCTTTTTCCATTCATTTTTAGTTAGGCTCACTTTGGCCTCCAATACAGATAACACTTGAGATCCCCCTGTTACTCCCGAAATACTGATGGATTCTGTCCTGTAGGTAGATTAGGGTACGGCGACCGGAAAATCTCGGGCTGTAACGGAAGGTAGGTGTGGCGAAAGGAGCAGGATGTGTCATTATCGTGCGAGTTCGTACGGGACAAGACGACTATATAAGGCTGTTGCGCAGTTAAATAAATGCCATTTGTTGCATCCTCACATTGGTGTCAGTGCTCAATGGCCCTGGGGTGCGGATAGCCTCAGGCCAGCCAGCAACCGAACGGAGCTTGCTGCAGACAAGCGGCAACAAGTGGTGACCCCGACGTGATTGCTGGACTGGCGGACCGCAGGCGGTCGGAGTGGGTTCGCGAACCATGGAAACCTTGATAAAGGTGATTTCGTTACTGGGCGGGGAATTTAAGATTTCTGTGAAATCGAAAGACGTAGCCCAGTGTGTGGACCGTCTCGTTAAAGGGGGGGCGGTGGCAGGACCGGCTGATTGTTTACAGCCGAATACCTGGGAGCGGTGCTCGATGCAGCTCGCTGAGTGAGCTATGGCAGCGGGTTCTGCCAAAGAATTAAAAACATGGGGAGTTATCTTGTGGCTGCTACGGACTGCGCGGGAGGACCGGGCGACATGGGATGCGGCTCGGACGTGTTTACATGGGGTCTACCCTGACCAAGACAGAAGTGGCAGTGGTGAAACTCCTCCGACATATACCCTCTGAGAGAGGAATTAAATATGACGAAGCTGCGTTAAAGCAGTTACTGTTTTGGGCAAAAGATAAAGGACATTTTACAACCTTTAATGATGTCTTTGAAGTGCCTTTATGGGAGAAGATTGGTGACTCTCTCTGGAATGCGGTGTCAAGTGGTGATAAGGAAGCCTTTAAATTGTCTGCTACATGGCGGCTGGTTAGTGAAGCGTTAAAAGGAATAAAAGCAGAGAGAGAAGTCACACATACAGCTTTTATGGCTTTAGGACCACAGGCGCCTACTACCCCCTCACTGTTTGCGGGACCAACACCTCCCATGGCCCCGGTGGCTGTACCGGTGGCAGCTCCTTTATCACCGTGGGTACGGACGGCTCCGAAAAAAGCTGAGGAGCGGGGAGTGAGAAAAATAGATACAGATCCATTAGAACCGGTAGTGCGCCCTAAAACACGAACTCGATTTGGACTAATTGATTCAGACGCTGAACAGGAGACTTGGCAGAAACCCCCTCCAAAACCCCCTCCCTCTCATTGATCTCTCTACGGATGAGGCTGAGCAGGAGGACAAGAAGGAGGGTAAACATGCTTTGTACCCACCTTTACCGGATTCACCATTTACAGAGTCAGCAGTACCAGAGTCACAAGGACTTAAAGGACTGTTACCATCACGAAATGGACACGAACTTGACATGACAGAGCTTGGTAGACGACTGGAAGAATTAAAGACGGAATTGCAGCAGCATCGTTCAGCCAACGCCTCGGGACACATGACTATGTCTCCCCCAAAAACCCCCCTCTGTGTTCGGGACAAGTATTAGGGCCACCTCAACCTCCTTTACAACTCCCTACTCCACCTTTAGATCAGGGAGGGGGGGGAGGTTTGCGTCCATCTGGTAATGTGGGAGGTGAGGGAGAGGGTCAGCTTCCGCCCGCGTATACAGGGGAAGGGGGGGGAGGTGAGGGAGGAGTGAAATGGAAAGGGGTCATTCGAGATGTGTTATTAGAAGGAGTTGTGATTCCACGGGCATATCCGGTGATTGTGGGTGCGGGTCCTGAGGGAAGAAATATTTGGCAACTGTTAGATTGGAAAATTGTAAAAGAAGCATTACCGCTATAGTTAGCGAAAGACAACACAGGTGAGGACTGCAGAAAAGTTGTTGCAGGGATGGCAAATAGTAATGCTACCTTAACTGAGCTAATGGATGCTTGTGAGAAAGTAGGAACCACCACATTTCAGATGGAGCATTTAGCAAAAACTTTTGCGGCGGCAGTTAAGGTAGTTCATCGTTGTTATACATGCGAACAGGAAGGTCACTTTAAGAAAAACTGCCTTAAGAAGTTGAAGCTGAGTGGGAGAGATAACTCTGTTTTGATGTGTCATTGCTGTGGGAAGCTAGGGCATTTTGTGAAGCTGTGCAGGTCTCAGTATAATGCTCAAGGTCAGCTGATAACAACCAGCTGCAGAATACAGGGAAACTGGAGAAAGAATGCGGGGGGGGGGGGGAACTGTATGCTGACACAAATGAATCTTCCCAACCAGTTCCAGGCCTATGCAGTTAACTCGCAGCCCAAACCGCAGGGAGCGCAGGACTGGTGTTTCCACGCAGGGTTAACCTGTGCGGCTGCCAAGCCTTGGACCTGTGGCAAACAGGGATAATGCTAATGCTGATTGTCAAAAGATCATTGAAGCTTTACCTGGAAAAACAGATTTGAATGCTATGATAAAGGCAAGTGCAAGAGTGGGTACTGTGGAACATAAGGCTCAAGTTATGGCTGCGGCCGTACTTGGGGCTTACGTCGTCACAATTGCAGCCTATATTCCAATTGTTAGCAGGGGACACAACTTTAACAGCACCACGACACACTACTTCAGAGATACAGCAACTGATTACAGAAATAGAAAGCAGGCTACATTCCAAATTTGTACATCGTATTGATTTGAATCAGGAAATACAAATTATCACTTTGTTTGATAGGCAAATTCCGTATGCAATAATTGGTCAATGGAATTCAGAATGATCAGATTCGTTACAGAGCTATTGGCACAGATTATTCATCAAAGGACGGATGCGATGTCGGGAGCTTGTGGCCAGAGATCCCTGCATCACTAACCGTTCCTATTGCAGCTCAGTACTTTGAGTGGTGTATGGCTAATAGCTTTGCTTTGCAAACAGCTATGGAGAATTTCTCGGGACAGGTTGTTTACCACTTGCCCTCCCATCCTGTTATAAAATTGAGTGCGGAACTTCCAATTGCCACAGGAGTGTGGTGCGCAGACACTCCTGTGGATGGAACTACCATTTTTACGGATGGATCTGGGAACACAGGCAAGACGGGCCTTGTCTGGTATTCTGATGGCAAGTGGGAATCTATGGTAATACAACAAAAGGGTTCACCTCAGGTGGTAGAATTACGAGCTGTATTAAAAATATTTCAGAATTTTCCCATTCCCTTTAATTTGGTTACTGATTCAGCATATGTAGCTGGCATTATAAAGCAATTGGATAGATCTGTTATAGAGCATATATGTAATCAGTGTGTTTTTGAATTGCTGCGAGCTCTGTGGCAAGAAATTCAAATCCGAACTGCATTGTTTTATGTTTTACATGTAAGAAATCATACTAATTTGCCTGGGTTTATTGCAGAAGGCAATGCTCGAGTGGACTCTTTGGTTTTTCATCCTAAAACAACAATTTGTACCAGAGTGGAAGCAATAGCACAATTGCTTGTCAAAGTGCATAAAAGGATTACAGACATTACCGGACTAGACTCAGATGCTATCTATTTACCTATCAGAAAGGAATATCTACAGTGGTTAACAAATCAGTCAACTCTTTTTCAAATGGCCTTACAGGACTTTACTGGACAATTGTTAACACATTTGCCAAAAGATAAAAAGCTACAGTTTATTTGCAAACAGGATTGGGAAGAAAAACCTATCAGATCAGAGATACCTATGACTGGACTAACTGTTTTTACTGATGCAGGAAAGCGATCACATTCAGCAGTTATTACCTGGCAAGAGGATGGACAATAGAAACATTGTAAATTCTCAGGACAAACTGAGGACTCATTGCAGACACTTGAATTTTTTGCGATATATCAGGTTTTTGTAAAATGGACCAATAAGAAATATGCGACTTTACACTATTTTGCTACAGTTGCATCAAGCAATAAACCTCAGAGAGATACCTTATTTTGTCACCCACATTCGTAGTCATCAATTTGATCAAAATTTGAGCATTGGAAATAATAAAGCAGACACACTTGTATCCTATACGCAAATATCACCAAATTTATTTGAACAAATACACCTATCCCATCAATTCTTTCATCAATCAGCGAAAATGTTAGTGAAACAATTTCACCTCACCATGGCACAAGCACGTGAATTAGTTAGTGTTTGTCCTAGTTGTCAGAAAATTGGCATGGGAATTGGAATAGGGGTAAATCCTCGAGAGTTGAGTGCGTTGCAACTGTGGCAAATGGACGTTACTCACATTGCAGAATTTGGAAGGCTCAAATATGTTCATGTATCTGTTGATACGTTTTCACATGTAATATGGGCAACAGCACAAACTGGGGAAACAGGTCGTCATGTCAAATGACATTTACTTGCTTGCTTTACAAGTCTTGGGGTTCCACAACAACTTAAGACTGATAATGGACCAGCATACTGTTCATAAATTTTTCGTCAATTTTGTCAACTATGGGGTATTACACATGTCACCGGGATTCCTCATTCGCCTACGGGTCAGGCGATTGTGGAACGTGCTCATAGTACATTGAAACAGCTTCTGCAAAAACAAAAAGGGGGAGAGGAAACTGAACCTTCTGAGAGACTTGCAGAAGCTGTTTATGTACTTAACCATTTAACTTTAGCAGGAGATAAGGAGCGACCCCCAATTGTAATACATTGGGAGGCAGTTCGACAGGGAGCAAGCTATGTGCAAAACAAAGGCAAAGTGTGGTATAGGGAACCAGGTACTAACGAGTGGTTGGGACCGGGGGAACTATTACTAATGGGTCGAGGTTATGTTTCTGTCTCTATAGGCGCAGGAGTACGGTGGATTGTTTCTAAAAGGATGGTTAGCCACATTATTAGAGGGAATAGTTTATATAGTTGTGATTATAATTATCATAGGGATCTGCGTGGGTTGTGTTGAGGCAATCATTGAGAATAGTATATGGAAGTAGTGAGATAATAAATCTAACTACTTCCGAAGGGGGAAATTGATACCGGATGGTTTAGCAATGGTTTAGCAAGAGTAGGCCTCAGAGTAGGCTCTAAAAGGCCTGCTCTGTGTTACCTTTAAACAGAATCAGCTTTCCTGTCAGTAGTTTTCCTTTCAGCTAGAATAACAGAGAATAACAGTATGTTCTGAAGTAAACTGCATGTTTTGTAGATAGAGTCTGCTTATGGGAATGTTTATAATAGGCATTATCCTACTTGTGTTACCCTGTTTGTTTGCATGTTTGCAGAAAACTGTGCAACGAATGGTCAATACAACCTTTGTGGCTCAACAACAGAGAGCAGGATTTATGGGTAACCAAGGCTGGGATTCTCTGACTGGGCTCTGCGAGACACAGGGAACCAGGTTTGAGAGTACCTGTGGGGGAAGCCGAAACAGCACCAGCCTCGACCTTCAGACGTGAGGAGTCATGACAGTACAGAGAGTCTGGTAAAGCGGCGGGGTGCCAAGAAAGATGAGGAACGGCGGCCGCTGCTGAGTGAAACAAAAGCTTTAAGCAATGCACTTATGATTAGCTTGCTTTTGCTTTGCATCTCAGGAGTTGCAGGGGAATCTTACTGGAGAACCTGGGCTCGGGATGTTGTATCCGCCAGCTACGCTTACGCTTTGATGCAAGGCTCCAGAATCAGCGATACGCTTTACTTTGCATGACTTGAAGCATGGGGAGGGGGAAATGTAGGTAGATAAGGGTACAGCGACTGGAAAATCTCGGGCTGTAACGGAAGGTAGGCGTGGCGAAAGGAGCAGGATGTGCAAGTATCGTGCGAGTTCGTACGGGACAAGACGACTATATAAGGCTGTTGCGCAGTTAAATAAACGCCATTTGTTGCATCCTCACATTGGTGTCAGTGCTCAATGGCCCTGGGGTGCGGATAGCCTCAGGCCAGCCAGCAACCGAACGGAGCTTGCTGCAGACAAGCGGCAACAAGAGTGGAAGGTTTTAGGTTGCTTAAAGAATCACCGCCAAAGATATTAGCAAAAGTGATTTTAATGAGAATTTGTAAAAGCGTGACTTAACAAAGTTCGAATGGCAAAGTTCACTCTATTATTTACTACAAAAGGATAAATTGGGGCAGAATTGGGCTAGAATGGTTTATACAGAGATTGTGAGTGCGTGGGGGTAGAGGGTAAAGGGGAAAGGGGAAAAGAGTAAGGAAGACCCTCCCGTTGAGTCACGAGGTTCAGAAAGGACCCCCTTGCTTTTTAAACTCCTCCTCAGAGAGGCGTCTAGGTGCAGCTGGATCCAATTCTAGTCCCAGACTTGGTCAACAGTTTATGTCTAAAGGAATCGGGTACAGAGATTTCAGTGGTAATGATTCAATGTGGTATTATGTGCTTTGTGCAACTTTGGGATAGCAGCAATTAAGGTTTAACACTATTATGGTATATCACAAGATTAGATTATATGATTTCCTAACAATACTTAATCAATTAATAATCAACAATCTATTATAATCGATACAGTGATTCAGTTAAAGATTCAGAAAATTACTTAAATTATATATATATACATACACACAGAGATATAGGAACAGAGATAGAAATATATAGAGAGGTTAACCTACATTTAAGATATTTCCTTTTCTGCAGATCATGAATTTTGGAATCCAATAACCTTTGAAAGTCTCACAAAATCAAAATATAGTGAATTACTATATTTAAAAGCCCAATAATAGTGAATTACTCACTCTTTCCCTTCGTCGGCATCTATCAGTGGACGGTCTAAATTATCTCATGAGTCAAGCCTGGACGTCGCGGAATCTGCCCTGAGAGGCATCCCAACTCAGGGGGAGATGCAGGGTCACAGCCTGCTGTGATCCCAGAGAGCTCAAGGGGCCTCACTCAGGATCAGTATTTATAAGATCGCAAGATGATTGACTTTGGTCAGTACTTTTTTTCGAGATGGCCATAATTCGTCAGGCAGTCTTGGAACCGTTCAGAGCGGGAGATTGTAGAGGTTTGGTTAAGTGAGAAGGGGCACGATCTTGTGCCACTGAGCAGTCTGAGCAACCCAGGCTTTGAGCAAGGGTTAAGCCCAGAGCTAGCGACCTTGGACTCCCCTTGAACGGTGCAAAACAAAGAACCCCGTGGTGCCTGCTTCGGCGGGAAGCAGAGCTGCGTCTGGGAGGGGGGGGCGGTCACGGCTCTGAGTATGTAAACCTATGGACCAATCACAAGTGCGATCGGGGCGCGTGATTAACATATGCATAGTCTATATAACCGCTGCTTTCTTTGTTAATAAACGAGAAGCTTCTATACTCACATTGAGATCGTAAAGTTTACTCCGGACCGTCCCCCAGCACCTGCGAGTCCGCCCCCCCCCCCCCCCCCCCCCCCCGTTTTTCCCCTTACTTCAGGAGATAGTCCGGTGCAGGAGGAGTTTGGGTACCTTTCTCAGCCAACAAGAGTCAGGTATGGTTTGGGAGCACCCAATCATCCCAGCTCATTGTTTTTGTCTGTTTCCTAGGCAGCAGGAGTTACTGGTGCGGTTAGGGGTTGCCTAATTGTACTAACTCACTGTACTTGTGCCTAGGACGGGGAGATACCAGGTTGTCTCAACTTACCGCACAAGCAAGAAGGATCAGGGAGTGCCTGATTGCCTCAGACCACTCACCACATCTGCAAGCAGGGTCAGAGAGTGCCTGATTGACTCAGCCCGCTCACTGTTCCCTTATTAATGTTGGCTGGTCCTGACATTATAATGCGGCCTTGTGGTGGGGGAGGGGTCTGCACCACCACATGTGTACAGAGCAGGTTGAGTTTACTTTTATCATGGTTTTATAAGTGCATTTTCTTCCAAAAGTAGTTTGAACTTAAAGCTATGCCTGAGAAGAGCCTTGCTCCTGTAAGTGGGCCCATGCGAAACCCATGAGGTTCAACAGGGCCAAGTGCAAGATCCTGCACGTGGGTTGGGGCAATCCCAAGGACAAATACAGGCTGGGTGGAGAATGGATTGAGAGCAGCCCTGAGGAGAAGGACTTGGGGGTGATGGTTGATGAGAAGCTCAACATGAGCCAGCAATGTGCGCTTGCAGCCCAGAAAGCCAACTGTATCCTGGGCTGCATCAAAAGAAGTGTGACTGGCAGGTCGAGGGAGGTGATTCTGCCCCTTCACTCCACTCTCGTGAGACCCCACCTGGAGTACTGTGTCCAGCTCTGGGTCCCCCAACATAAGAAGGACATGGAGCTGTTGGAGTGAGTCCAGAGGAGGGCCACAAAGATGATCAGGGGGCTGGAGCACCTCTCCTATGGAGACAGGCTGAGGGAGTTGGGGCTGTTCAGCCTGGAGAAGAGAAGGCTCCGGGGAGACCTTATAGCAGCCTTCCAGTACCTGAAGGGGGCCTACAGGAAAGCTGGAGAGGGACTTTTTACAAGGGCATGTAGTAATAGGACAAGGAGTAATGGTTTTAAACTGAAAGAGGGTAGATTTAGAGTAGTTATTTTGAAGAAATTCTTTCCTGTGAGGGTGGTGAGACACTGGAACAAGTTGCCCAGAGAAGTTGTGGATGCCCTCTCCCTGGAAGTGTTCAAGGCCAGGTTGGATGGGGCTCTGAGCAACCTGGTCTAGTGGAAATGTGTCCCTGCCCATGGCAGGGGGATTGGAACTAGATAATCTTTAAGGTCCTTTCCAACCCAAACCATTCTATGATTCTATGCAAGATTTTAAAGAGGAAGAAAGGAATGGAGTATCTCGCTAACTAATGTAGCAGGGAGAGAGGGAAAGGGTTGGTAAAATTTCACATACATTTGGACAAGCATATGAACTTTGTGATGATTATCTGAAATACTGTTCCAAAGTTTTGGAAAGATGCCTGGTACTTATCAACATCCATGAAATACTATTCCCTATGGTGTGTGAATCTGATTAAAATATTGCACAAAATCTAATGGTGTCATAACACAGATTTTTTTTTTTGTAAGAATTGTAAAAAAATCCTCACCCCCTAACATTGCTCTAAAGCAAAGTCTTCCTGTTTGTTTAACTCTCTTTCCTATTGTAAGTTACTTTCTGAAAATTACTATTTGAAAGACAATCTGAAGCTGACTGCACAAAATGTGAGCACTTGGCATGGTCGCCTTGTTTAGCCTTTTCCTGCGTGAGAGCTGTGAACAATGTTATAGTCAATCTGCTCCACCAAACCAAGCATTTCTCAAACATCTGGAATCCTTTAATTTCTTCTTGTCCAATCTAACAGCCTTCTGCAGGGCAGTTTTCTAAAGGCCATCAAAACCAGTAGCATCTCCTAACCTTGTGGCAAGAGTAATTTCCACAAATGGGACAGGTACCTGTGTTCAGAAACTACCTGCTTTAGGAGATGTTGGTTACATCACTGTGTCCAAAGTTTTCCATGGCTAACATTTTTTTTATTATCTGCTAAGGAGTGGTGTTGGCAGCACTTTCTTGTGATGTCACTAGAAAAGCAGTAGGAATGATTTAAAAGCCAGGAGCTTTGTGTCATTGTTTAAGGTACTTGATTAGCTAGGTACTGTATTCTCCTCACATTCGTCTACAAGAAAAGATGCATTTATGGGAAGTTTTCCAGATCTCTCTTCATTAAAGTGAAGAGGTCACATTTTATTTGCTGCTAAATAAAACAGTATATTACATTGCAGATTGTTATACCTAAGTGTGTGTGCTTGGATGGTAATTCAGAGAAAGCAAGTGCAGAGCTATAATTTGTTTCTTCTTGAGACCAATCTTGGCTCAGAAAAGACCTTTTCTCTCCAAATGTTAAAGGTTTTGTGGAACACTTCTAATCTTGCGTTCTCTGTATCATCATTTCAAATGTATCCATTGACTGTTTAAACATAAATCAAAGTATAGCAGGGCAAATTTTGCCTAGCAAAGGCCTGGAAACCAAGTCCTACTGGATTAGAGTTTTAAAGGAGACATATTTGGTTTTGTAATGTTTGACTTTCATGTGTACTTCTGCCTCTTGAGTTTAACAGCTTCAGCTGTGTGTCCAGAGTGCAATTAGACAATCTAAAAGGGGTTGTGGCTTAAGCACCAATCTCACACTTCGGGAGTTAAAAAAAAAAAATGGGTTCTCACCTTTGACACAAAGAAGTTATAAATGAAACACCCCCATCCCCTCTTCTAGGAATATTAGATGGCATAGCTTCACTTTGTATAAATAATTAAAGATTACAGGATAGGTAGCAATCAGATGAACAGGAGCAATCAGTGCTATTTTCCTCCCTAGTGGATTGCTGTCAGTAAATCAGTTCTTCCTCATTGGCCTCTATGTCCCAGGCACAGTTGGCAGGAAATAAAGTTGATCAGATTCCAAAGAATTTGCTCAGTTTTGAGAAAAATCCTTGCCATATTATGCAGGTCCTTCTCTGGTATCTTTGGCAATAGCACAAATATATCCCAGTCCTGGCTGAGCTGTCTTAACAGTCTGAGGTGAGACTGTCCAAGCCAAAGCTAGCATTTGTAAAGTCAAGGCTACTGTCTGTCACGAATGAGTGGAATGCACCTCACTCAAAAGAGAGAAGCAGCAATATGTTTTATTGAGGTAAAAATAATAATCTGACAGAGTTCAATAAATTTGATGGAATTTAACAAAATTTAACAGTGGTTTACCAAGGTTCAATAAGTTTGATGGCAAGGTTCACCTTATTAATTACTGTATGGAAGAAACATACAAAGGAAAATTGAGTTAGAATGATTCACACAGAGACCGGAGACACAAAAGGGTAAGGAAGACCCTCCCGTTAAGTCATGAGGTTCAGAGTGGACCCCCTTGCTTTCGAAAATACGGATGGAGCTAAGGTGCGGCTAGATCCAATCTTAGACTCAGACTTGGACAACAGTTTATGTCTAAGGGAATTATCTATGCAAAGTTTATAATAATTAATATTAAACAGCTCCATGGATTAGTAATGTTTCATTAGTATTAATTCAGTATGCTATCAGTCACTTAGCAAAGATCTGCCGTTGGTAAAAGGTCTCTGTGCCTCAAGGAGCAACCTTGAGAGGTGTCCCAGCTCAAAGGGAGATCATCACCATGCAGCCGTGCTGCCTAGCAGGGAGAGCTCAAAGAAGGTTCACTCAGGCTGTCATGTTTATGGAATAAAGTGGTTGGCTCATGTTTCCATTTAGCCTGCGTCCAGAGCTAAACAATAACCAGTTGTTCTATCACCCAATAACCCCCTATCACCTGATACATATATTTCAGCCATCATCCTCCATACCACAGGGATTTTAACCATTTGGCTTGTTTAATTGCAGCACAAGTTTCACATTCATGGATGACCTGTGCGATATTGTTCATGGTCAAATCCACGCCTCGGTCACATGCCCATCTATATGTTGCATCTCTGCCTTGATGGCCTGATGTGTTATTATGGGCTCACCGAGATAAAAATAATTCACCCTTATGTTGCCAGTCCAGGTCTACTTGAGACACTTTAATCTTAGCAGCCTGATCCACCTGCTGGTTGTTTTGTTGTTCCTCAGTGGCTCGACTCTTGGGTACATGGGCATCTATGTGACATACCTTCACAACCAGCTTCTCTAATCAGCCAGCAATATCTTGCCCCAAGTTGGCTGCCCAGATGGGTTTGCCTCTGTGCTGCCAGTTGGTTTTCTTCCAGTGCTTCAGCCATCCCCACAAGGCATTTGTCACCATCCATGAGTCAGTGTACAGGTAGGGTACTGGCCATTTTCCTCATTCAGCAATATCTAAAGACAGCTGGATGGCTTTTACTTCTGCATACTGACTTGACTCACCTTCTCCCTCAGCTGCTTCTGCCACTCGTTGCGTAGGACTCCACACAGCAGCTTTCCACTTTCGCTGTTTGCTTACAATACGACAAGATCCATCAGTGAACAAGGCATGTTGCTTCTCACTTTCTGATAATTTATTATATGGTGGGGCCTCTTCAGCGTTGCATCCTCACATTGGTGTCAGTGCTCTATAGCCCTGGGGTGCGGATAGCCTCAGGCCAGCCAGCAACCGAACGGAGCTTGCCGCAGACAGGTGGCAACAGGGCTACTGCATGCACAATCTCTTGTTTAATCTGTTCAAAAGCCTGTCGTTGTTCAGGGCCCCACTGAAAATCATTCTTCTTTCTGGTCACTTGATAAAGAGGGCGTACAATCTGGCTGTAATCTGGAATATGCATTCTCCAGAAACCCACAACGCCTAAGAAGGCTTGTGTTTCCTTTTTGTTAGTTGGTGGGGACATAGCTGTTATTTTGTTGATCACCTCTATCAGGATCTGGCGACGCCCATCTTGCCATTTAATCCCTAAAAACTGGATCTCCCGGGCGGGTCCCTTGACCTTGCCTCTTTTTATGGCAAAACCAGCTTTCAGAAGAATTTGGATGATTTTCTCCCCTTTGTCAAAAACTTCTGCTGCTGTATCACCCCATACAATGATGTCATCAATGTATTGCAAATGTTCTGGAGCTCCACCCTTTTCTAGTGCAGTCTGGATTAGTCCATGGCAAATAGTAGGACTGTGTTTCCACCCCTGGGGCAGTCGATTCCAGGTGTACTGGATACCTCTCCAGGTAAAAGCAAACTGCGGCCTGCACTTTGGTGCCAAGGGAATAGAGAAAAATGCATTAGCAATGTCTATGGTGGCGTACCACTTGGCTGCCTTTGACTCCAGTTCGTATTGAAGTTCTAGCATGTCTGGCACGGCAGCACTCAGTGGTGGCGTAACTTCATTTAGGCCACGATAGTCCACAGTTAATCTCCATTCTCCATTAGACTTTTGCACTGGCCATATAGGACTATTAAAGGGTGAGCGAGTCTTGCTAATCACTCCTTGATTTTCTAATTGTCTAATCAGTTTATGAATGGGGATCAGGGAGTCTCGATTGGTGCGATATTGTCGTCGGTGCACCGTGGTAGTTGCCATTGGCACCTGTTGTTCTTCAACCTTCAGCAACCCCACAACAGAAGGATCCTCTGAGAGGCCAGGCAAGGTAGACAGCTGTTGAATGTCCTCAGTCTCTACAGCTGCTATACCAAAGGCCCATCTATACCCTTTTGGGTCCTTAAAATACCCTCTCTTGAGGTAGTCTATGCCAAGGATGCACGGAGCATCTGGGCCAGTCACAATGGGGTGCTTTTTCCATTCATTTTTAGTTAGGCTCACTTCGGCCTCCAATACAAATAACTCTTGAGATCCCCCTGTTACTCCCGAAATACTGATGGATTCTGTCCCTTTATGATCCGATGGCATTAGGGTGCACTGTGCACCAGTGTCTACCAGGGCTCGATACCTTTCTGGTTTTAATGTGCCAGGCCATCGAATCTGCACAGTCCAATAAACTCGGTTGTCCCTCTCCTCCACCTGGCTGGAGGCAGGGCCCCCCTAATTAAGGAATGGCTTCGTGCTGCTCACGGGGATTGGACCTTCATTTCCTCTATTCACATTTGGGAAATAGGGATCTGAGGCCCATCTACCCTGACTGGGGTCCTGCTCACTGGTAACTGGAGCAGCCATCCTCCTAGGAAAATTCTCTCTGGTATTTCTTTTAGCTTGCAACTCACATACTCGTGCCTGTAGGGTACTGGTAGGTTGTCCATGCCATCTGCTCATGTCCTCCCCATAATCACACAGGGCAAACCACAGGATACCTCATGATGTGTTCCGTTTCCTTTGAGCTGGTCCTGTAGGAGGGTGTTTTCTCCTAACGGCTGCAACGCGCTCCTGTGTAGGTAGAGAGTCAAGTTTATTCTCTATCCTGGACAGTTTGTCTGACAGTTGTTTAAATGAGTCCTTGTTCTCCTTAGTCAGTTTTTCCACAGCCGAGATGCGTGCCTGCAGTGGGGAAGAAATACTATCTTCATACTGTCGCATACAGTTAGCCATTTTACCCACAGTAGATCGTGCCATAGCATCTTCTCCCCAGACTAATATTGACAATGTATGGGTATGTGTTGGTGGAGCACTCTTCACCACCTTCCGGAACATGGATCGGTTGCATTCCACTTCATCAGGATTTACAATTTCCCGTGGGTGTCTATAAATGATCTCTTGCACAGCTAGTTGTCTAAGGTAGTTAATACCTTTTTCTATAGTGGTCCGTTTGCTTAGGTGGCTCAGAACATCATCTTTATAGGGATACCTGCTCTTTACAGCTGACAAGAGTCGCCTCCAGAGACTGATAGTGTTTGACTTTCTTGCAAGCGCCTTATCAATACCACCATCTCTGGACAGGGATCCCAACTGTCTGGCTTTTGTACCATCCAAGTCCATGCTATCCGCCCCATTATCCCTGCATCGGAGCAACCAGGTAATAATAGGCTCACCGTCATAACGGCTGAAGTCTTTCCTTATATTTCACAGGTCCTTCAGGGATAAGGAGTGGTAGGTTATCTCTACGTCCGAGTCCTCTTCCTGTGATAGTTCTGCTTTAGAAGGACCTTTCTTCTGTGATGGGTCTGCTTTAAAAAGATGATCAAAGAAACCCCCATCTGTGTTGGGCCCTGACTCTGCCTGAGAAGGGCCCTCACCTGGGTCATGTGGTGGCTCTGCCTTAGAAGGCTCTGAGTCATCATCCTTCTCTTCACGAGCTGATTTCTTTTGGTATTTCTTCCTGGTTACAGGAGCGATTGGTACCGATCGGGTAGATGCTGGGGTCTGAGTAGATGCAGTGGCTGTCGTGGGAGTGCTGAGACTCGTTAGAGTCTGAGTAGCTGCAGTGGCCATCTTGGGGGGTGTAGCAGCTGCGGTGTAGGCTGCCCGGGTTTGAGTAGCTGCAGCAGCCGTCTTGGGGCGTGCAGTGGCTGCGGCGTAGGCTGACGAGGTTTGAGTAGATGCAGCTGCTGTCTTGAGGGGTGTAGCAGCTGCGGTGCAAGCTGACGGGGTTTGAGTGGATTTAGTAGCTGTAGCGGCAGGATGCGCTGTAGAAGCTGAGGTGGCTGCATAACACCTACAACTGTCCCTGCACCGATATTTAATCTTATCCCACATCAGAAACACATTCAGGACAACCGAAAATAAAAACATGCCACCTGGACAGCCCCATCCGAATTTCACAAAATCTAGTGGAATCATCTTGGCAGAAAAGGGGAAGGTACTATTTCCCGAAGTAAAATTGGAAGTGTAATCATTAACACAATCAGCTAAAGGACGCCCAGAATGCGGAGATGAAGTCGCTGCTACCAATTCGCAATTAAAGCTGCCCATCATTGTGTCATAGAGATAAGAGATCGGAATAGTAACTGCCCAGTTTATCACAGCATAAATCAGTATCAACCCCCATACCAAGACGATACATTTTGACCAGCGCCTACTGCTAAACCGCATGTAAACTTTAAGAAGAAGCAAGCAATAACACAGTGCCCATGGTAGGTAAGGAAGCATTGCAATACTCAACTGTGAAAGAAACTCTATAAAGATACGAGATAACACAGCGTTCAAAAATGACATCACCATCGTCACTATCTGTTTTAATTTCCAACCCCTCGTAAATCTCAAAGGAAGAAATCTGATACTCTCTCAGCTGAGCTCTCTGTGTCTCCTCCTGCCGGAGCTGGGATTCGACTTATCAGAGCAACCTGTCGGAGCTTCTCTCGAGCCCCACGTTGGGCACCAATAAATCTGTCACAGTTTAAAGCTGGGCCAGCTATTAAACCTGTGGCAGATGCTCTCTATTAACCCTCCCCCCCACCACCCGAAGGGAAAGGGAAACGGGAGAGAGACTTATGGGTTGGAAAGTTAAAACATTTTTAATAAACTATAATAATGAAAAATAGCATAATAACAATATTGGAATAATCAAATATATACAAATATATACAAAACCAAGATCGAGCTCCCCGATGTCAGCCACGTCACCACCGGCACTGCAGGGCAGGCTCCGGGAAGGCCCAGGCTGGACCCAGCGACGGTCGAGAACTGCATTCAAGGATGCACGGATCGGGATCGGGGGCAGCAGGAAAACAGACAGAGTTCTCCTTCGACACTGGCCAAAGGCTCAAGCCGCAGAAGCAGCCCGAAGCAGCAGAGCAGGCCAAGCAGGCAGAGGCCCCCAAAAACAGCAGAAGAAGGGCCGAGACCCTCGTGATCCCTCCGTTTTATACTGAGAATGACGTGTATGGGATGGAATACCTTCGTTGGTCAATTTTGGGTCACCTGCCCTGTCCGCTCCTCCCTGCAGGTGCGACCGGCTCTTCACTCTTAAGCAGTGAGGAATTTAGCAGTGACCTTGGTTTCTCTAGGAATAAGTACAGCAAGAGCTTTTCTGCATAACATCCCTACCGGTGCCTCAGTGATAACTACAAACTTGGAGCGTTATCAGTCCTAGAAGCAGACACTGTCTGCAAAACATGCAGTTAGTTTCAGAAAGTGCAATTACTTAGAAGAGACTTAGCTGAAAGTAAAAATCACTGAAAGGAAAACTGGCCTGGTTTAGGCCAAACCAGGACACCTGGGCCAAAGGGAGAGGACCCGCGAGCATCAGGCTGCTCTTTCCAGAGACTCAGGTCTGCCCAAGCTGCCCTGCTCCACGGCCGCAGTCACCCGGGCACAGCCCCGTCAGGGCTCGGAGCTGGGCTGGGGACTACACCTGTGGGCCATGCCAGGCGGTGCTGGGGCCAGTGGCCTCCGCACAGACGCAATCCGCGCTCTCCAGACGACCTCTGTAGGCTCTGAAGGACACGTCTCACATTGCACGGACCTGGTGGGATCCTGCCTGCCCCATCCGGCACCCCACCAAGCTTCCCTCCTCCCCACCTTGCCCACTCAACTCAACTGCTTGCAAAGTTTAAGGCTTGGGGCGGGGGTGTGTGTATGTGTGGAAAGAATAAAGTGACAGACTTTCAGAAGTATTTTCAGCCGAATCCGTCCCCCCGTGCATTTCTGTTTCTTCCGGCATCTTTCAAGTCAGCCCCACGCTGAAATCTCCGGCTATTTCAGTTTCAAATGTAATTGACACGTATGTTAATGGTTTGTTTTTTTGTACAAAGTGGTTCTGCAAATTTCCAACACAAACACATTGTGTAGATCAGATGTTAGGTATAACAATGGTTTATTGATTGAACTAATAGAAGCATTATTTTGATCTGTCCTGACATGATGGCTGATTTATGGATTCCTACCCCCCCATTGATTTCTTCTTATCCGGGCAGAGGGAAATGATCATGAAAATGCTCTTTTGTGCTAACGAGGAACCCGAGATGCACATTATATATTAATATTTTCTCTTTCTCTCTTTCTTTCTCTCTTTCTCTCTCTCTTTCTCCCACTCTCACTCCCTGTTTCTCCCCCCCCTTTCTTTTCCCCTCTCTTTCTTTCTTTCTCTCTCCTTCTCTTTTTTTTTCTTTCTCTCTGATGGGATTTACCAGATTTATTCTCCGCGCCATGGAGTTGGTGCATGTATATGTATATTTTCTATCTTTTATACATCTGTTTTCACTTTGCACTTTCAATGGGCTGTAGCAGACAATAGTGAGAGAAACATCTGAAAATGCAAGGAGACAGAGTTGCATATGTGTTTCATTTCTGCGGGTTAGTCAGAGAAAACAACAAAAGGACAGCTGCTGGGGGGTGCAATAAAACACACACTTCCAAAGGGGATTGTGACCCTATAAGAGGGAAAGGCGAGTACAATGAAAAAGATTGCAGAAAGTAAGGGAGAACAGTAGCAGTGAAGCAGGAAAGAGTGTCAGGGAAAACCGATCAAGAACAAAAATAAGAATTTAAAAGCCAGTCCGACTGGATATTTCCTAACCTTCTTTAAAAGGAAAGTTATGGAAAAGACAGATCGGTCCGGATAAACGAACTGGGAAGACACACCTGCGGAAAATATGTATCTGATCTGTCTACACAGATGTGTGTATGTTTGTCCATCTACACATTTATATGGGGGGATCTAGAGCATCCCAATACTCTAATTGCAATCGTGTGTCAAAGACGCAAGTCTCATAATTCTCTCTTTTCTGAACGGAGAACCAAATCCCTTGAAAAGCCAACTACAGTCACATCCCAGGCAGTATTAGTTTGTCTGGACTTTGTGTGTGTGTTTGGTTTTGTTATTTTTTTTTTTTGGTCGTGGAGGAGACAGGGTTCAGTGGGAGACAACCAGATGGGGAGGGAGGACCATCCCATTGTCTCTTCGCCAGAAGATCTCGTTTTGCCCTGGAAAAGGTGATCAAACGCAGCCAGGGTCCACTCAGGAAAGTAAAAGGGATGGGGCAAGGGGAAAGGGGAGAGAAAGAGTGGGTGCATGTGGATTTAATACCAGTGGAAGTATTACAGAGGGATCAGATTTAGTGAGCGAGCGAAAGGGAGCTTTTGAGCATCTGTCTAATGCAGCCAATAGAAGTGACATTAGTGATACTGGAGAGAGTGAGACATCGCCGCCGATCGGGCTGGGATTACGGGAGCCTTCCCAATCCGATTAGCCTCTGCCCCTCTCCTGCCAGCGGCGGAGCCGGAGCCCCGGGCGCCCGGACGCCACCGCCTCCGTGCCGGGAGCGGCCCCGCCTCGCCCCGCCTCGCCCGCCCCGCTCCGCTCCCTGCTCTGTACCGCTGCGCGGTCGGCGCTGCCGAAGAGCAACTTCGAGGCGCGGCCAGGAGGCCCCGACCTTCTGGCACTGCTTTCCCTCTCCCCGCGACCCCCCGGCAGCCGCGGCTCAGTCCCTCCGCAAAACGTCTCTGGAGAGGCAGAGCCCCATCCCGATGGTGCCAATCAAGCCGCTCGGGTTTAATATTCATCGATACACCGCGATGAAATTCCACCCCGCTCGTGGGGAAACCTTTATTCCCTGGCTAATTGTAATTTACAATTACACTTTACACTTCATCACGTAGGAGGTTAGGAAACAAGATTCTTCCGTATAATTATTGGCCTCCTTAATCCTGTTCCACCGCATATCATCCCGCACCGCAAAGTCCTATTGTTCCCTCCTCCCCACTGTACCAGTCATTTAAACTAGTATTAAAAAAAAAATCTGAGTCTGCATAATTTTAGACACCACACCCACGCCTCTGAACGTGGAACAAAATGCATCAATGGGTTGTAACTCCCGCCGGAGGGGAGGCAGCTGGCTGCGCTGCTCCGGACAGGGCTCGTACAGCGCCGATCTCTTCCTCGCCGGCCGGGCGGGCAGCTGCCGGGGCCACCATGCCGGGTTGCCCTCTGGTTTTGGATCGCTTGGCAGATATTATCCCTCCAGTTTGCTTACGGGGTCCATTAATTTAAAAGTTTTCCTTGATTAATGGCAGGCAAGTGATGCACACAAAACCACACATTTATGAGCTCTTTGCACCTAAGCAGATATCTCCTGCCCACATACACCATATGCCTTTAAAGCAAAATGCATCTCCCTAGTTCTCCACTGGGGGGAAAATGCCTGCAGTTTGTACCTCCAGGCATTACAACATGATTTAGCCCAGCTGAAAGCAACACTGCAGCGAGAGCGCAGTCGGCCACAGAGGAGCGTCACTGCCTTCAGCTCTGCCAGGGACACTGCCAGGGGCTGCCGTGGGGCTCTCGAGTACTATCAGGTTCAAACTTGTGCTTGCCTCATCACAAGCTGGTTTACCACCCGGTAGCAGCTGCCCGAAGCATAACTCAAAGGCTGACTAGCATCCAGCTCATGAATTACAGAAAATTGACGCCCTGCTTAAAATTCACAGCAGTGAATTTGTAACGTTCACATTTTTACATGACAGTCATCTTACAGGGAGATAATGTCTAACAGCTCCTGAGTTTCCCCCTCATAACAGTATGGGAATAACATGGCAAAGGCCAAGAAGTCTGTTTCTCATTCACACACAGAGCATACACCATGTATTGTGCATCAGTTTCATGGTACACATGGCACACCAGTATAGAGTATTTGTCTCTGAGAATCTACACTGGTGGGTTTTGTGGGTTTTTGTTTGGGTTTTTTAATGGACATTAAAACCTTTCTTCTTAAAGTGCTAGGTGGGCTAATTTTACTAGTCTCTTATCTCTGCATATCAGGCACCAAAGTTGTTACTACATAAAAAAAACCAAACTGATTTTAATGGTACAGTCTAGTCTGCATCAGCCACTTAATCAGATGTAGTTGGGGCAAAGAGTTGAAGGTAGAATTAGGAGATATCACTGGTGAAGAAGGTATCAGAAAACCTGTATGAAGTCATCATGGTTTGTCACCCTTACTATCACCTTCAAACTTACAGCATTCAAACAAACAGATAAACAAATAATTTATGCAAAATCTTCCCCCAGTTCCCAAGCAACCCTTCTTTTCCAGTCTTCAGAGGTTATTTTCAGATCAAAAGTTCATAAACTTGACCTGGGAAACCTTGGAGTTTTAGAAGAACAAATCCTATCCTACCAGCATGCCCTATGTTCCTTTTGTTCTTGAATTTCAGTTTATGGCATAGTTGTGTTTCTTCAAAGTGATATACTCCCCTCTGAGGAAGCTCTTGAGTTATTATTTTCCTATTAAATATCTGATGTTCTCAATAAAACAAATAGCTTGCATCATTCTGGTCATTCTTTGTCCTGAAATAGAGGGTCTTCTACTAGGTGGATGCCAAATGTATTCATAGGCTGGCCAGTAGGAGACAGTGACGGTTTTGGGGTCATAGTGTCTTTCTGCTATGTGCATATACAGTACAAAACACTATAGAGTTCCAGTACAAATTTGTGCTTCTGGGATGAAGAAGATGATTAATATCTTGAAACCTATTTTCTGGATCCCCAAATTTCTTATGAAATATGTTTAAAGATTAACATGAAGTGCCCTAAATTGATTTCCTCCATTTTAAGGTTTCTTAATTATTTACTGGAGATTTTTACCATAGATATTCCTGCTAACTTTTTAACACCTATTATAATATAACAAAATTGAAAACAAATGAAAATGATGAGATTCAGTTTATAGGAATGAAAAAGTGAAAATACAAGTCTGTACTATTTGATACAATCATGGAATTTACCATGCAGTGAGCAGCAAGCATTTTTCTAGTCGTCTTTGTTATTTTTTAATGTTTTATTTATATATTGCAATTTTTGAAAATTGTATCCAAGTGTAGAGGGGTTTTTGGAGGAGAATGGTCATGTAATGAGCCAGAAGTATGAGAGTATGGAGTGAGGGCCTAGCTGCGTGACAAGAGTCATGTAGTTAGTGTCAACAAGCTGACCTTGGAGAGAAGAAATGAAGAAAACCAGCAGTTGAGCAAACAAGAATTGAGGGAGTAGCCGAGGGGAGCCGAACAGGGAGGAGAAGAAACAAGAACTGATGAAGCCAATTAAGAAAGGACCAGTGGCAGAGCAGTAACCAATCAACACATCAAAGAAGAGTGTGCTTGAAGTGTGGACAGTAATATTAACCAATAGCAATGCACATGCTTGCAGCCAGGGAAAGTACAAATGTATAAAAGGGACAGCCTATGCTTAATAAAGGTCTTCACTTTGATTCACATTGGATTGTGTGGAGTCCTGTTTCTTCTCCTCAGATGGTGACCCCGACGTGATACTGATTTAGTAAATCGATGGCAAGTTTGGGGAATAGCCCAGAAGGAGGTACACCGGCTGGAGTACGGCTCAGTGGGACTGAAGACCGGGGCGGGCCGGAGGACGACTCGCAAGAAAAGAAAAGTACGTTGCAACGGGACACCCAGTGAGGTGAGCAGCCGGGGAAAAGGAGATGGGCCAAAATATTTCTAAAGAAGAAAGTGCAATAGTAAGGCTTCTCCTCCATATCCTCTCTAAGAGAGGGGTAAAATACGATGAGCATTTGCTCTGGAGACTATTGATGTAAATAATTGGTGTAAATAATTGTAAATAATGGTGTAAAAAGAATAATTTGCCAGCTACGGCGCAGACTGCTTTCGAAGTTAGTACGTGGCAAAACGCTGTAACTTCTCTGTTTGTGGCTGCCTCAAGGAGGGACAAGATTGCCACTGTGTCGTTTGACGACGTGGAGATTAGTTATAGACTCACTGGAGCAATTGAAGGAGGACAGAGAGGCAAAGGCAGCGGCTGAGGTGGCTACAGCTCCTTTCACAGTGATTTTGCCCTCCGCGCCGCCAGAGCCCGACCCCCCCTCACCCTCCGCGCTGCCAGAGCCCCCGACCCTCCCCCCCCACTGCACCGCCAGAGCTCCTCCCCACCACCCTCCGTGCCGCCAGAGCCCCCCCCACCACCCAGGGAACAGCAGCGGAACATTGATCCTTCTACCGTCCTGTTGCCGAAATCTGAGACTGAGCCACCCTTAATAGACATTTCTGAAGAGATGGAAGCGGGACATAATTGCTGCAGAGCCCGAGGGTCGGGAAAGTCAGGCGGTAGCGTGGAGGAGTTATTCACGTTGCAGCCAGTCCAGGTTACTGTGTCTGGCCCGGACCCAGCCAGGTTCTGGAGAAAATTAAGAGAGCATACACTTGCGGACGGTGATTTCGGGGCTGCGGCTGCTATGGGCGGCGGGGTATTGGCTTGCTTCGTATATCGAGGGGATGGAAGCAGCCCACCCGAATGGGAGCCATTCAATTGGGGAGTGATTTGCCTTAGACAAACAAATACAAAACGGGGCTGCTAAGGAAGCGTTGTCGTTACAGTTAGCGAAGGACAACGCAAACGAGGACTGCAGGAAAGTTATTGCAGGGATGGCAAATCGTAACCCCACCTTAACCGAACTAATGGATGCTTGTGGGAAAGTAGGAACCACCACATTTCAGATGGAGCATTTAACAAAAACTTTTGCGGCAGCAGTTAAGGTAGTTAAACTGCCTTAAGAAGTCGAAGCTGAGTGGGAGAGATAACTCTGTTTTGATGTGTCATTGCTGTGGGAAGCTGGGGCATCTTGTGAAGCAGTGCAGGTCTCAGTATAATGCTCAAGGTCAGCTGATTGATAACAAGCAGCTGCAGAGTGCAGGGAAACTGGAGAAAGAACACGGGGAGGAACCGTGTGCTGACACAAATGAATCTTCCCAACCAGTTCCAGGCCTAAACAGTCAACTCGCAGCCCGAACTGCAGGGAGCGCCGGACTGGATGTTACCACAGCAACCGCAATCACAACAGAGAATAGCAGAGTGCATAACAATCACAGAATCACAGAATGTTAGGGATTGGAAGGGACCTCGAAAGATCATCTAGTCCAATCCCCCTGCCGGGGCAGGATTGCCTAGACCATATCACACAGGAACGCGTCCAGGCGGGTTTTGAATGTCTCCAGAGAAGGAGACTCCACAACCTCTCTGGGCAGCCTGTTCCAGTGTTCAGTCACCCTCACCGTAAAGAAGTTTTTCCTCATATTTAAGTGGAACCTCCTGTGCTCCAGCTTGCACCCATTGCCCCTTGTCCTGTCAAGGGATGTCACTGAGAAGAGCCTGGCTCCATCCTCTTGACACTTACCCTTTACATATTTATAAACATTAATGAGGTCACCCCTCAGTCTCCTCTTCTCTAAGCTAAAGAGACCCAGCTCCCTCAGCCTCTCCTCATAAGGGAGATGTTCCACTCCCTTAATCATCTTCGTGGCTCTGCGCTGGACTCTCTCTAGCAGTTCCCTGTCCTTCTTGAACTGAGGGGCCCAGAACTGGACACAATACTCCAGATGCGGCCTCACCAGGACAGAGTAGAGGGGGAGGAGAACCTCTCTCGACCTGCTGACCACACCCCGTCTAATACACCCCAGGATGCCATTGGCCTTCTTGGCCACAAGGGCACACTGCTGGCTCATGGTCATCCTGTTGTCCACTAGGACTCCCAGGTCCCTTTCCCCTACGCTGGTCTCCAACAGGTCTGCCCCCAACTTGTACTGGTACATGGGGTTGTTCTTGCCCAGATGCAGGACTCTACACTTGCCCTTGTTATATTTCATTAAATTTCTCCCCGCCCAACTCTCCAGCCTGTCCAGGTCTCTCTGAATGGCTGCACAGCCTTCCGGCACATCAGCCACTCCTCCCAGTTTTGTGTCATCAGCGAACTTGCTGACAGTGCACTCTATTCCCTCATCCAAGTCATTAATGAATATATTGAATAGAACTGGTCCCAGAACCGACCCTTGCGGAACTCCGCTAGACACAGACCTCCAACTGGACTCTGTCCCGCTGACCACTACTCTCTGGCTTCTTTCCTTCAGCCAGTTCACAATCCACCTCACTACCCGATCATCCAGACCACACTTCCCCAAAGGTTCCACTGAATGCTGTGGGACCCATTGGAAATGGGTTAAGTGCACTATTACTCGGACGTCCTAGTGTAACCTTGCAAGGTCTATTTGTTTTACCAGGAGTTATTGATGCAGACTCTACATTTTGGTTATTGATCTGAAAGATTGTTTTTTCACCATCCCTTTACATGAAACTGACAAATGCTAATTTGCTTTTTCAATACCTAGTAGGAACAACATGACGCCTTGTCAACGATATCAGTGGATGGTATTACCACAAGGCATGAAAAACAGTCCCAAAAAATGTCAATGGTACGTGGCAGAAAAAGGTACATCGTGTGGATTTAGAGACACCAGTAAGTTTATATGGAGCAATTGCCAACTATCATCCCATGGGATTACTGGGCCAGTGGAATGAGCACTGGCAGGATCCGCTACACGTTCTAGAGTGGCTGTTTTTATCCGTTCAACCATGAAAAACAGTGAGCACTCAGATTGAGCTGATATCGAAAATAATCACGAAAGGACACACACAATGCGTTCAACTCACGGGCCGAGACGCCAGTCGACTGAGAATTCCCATTGAATGCGATTATGTAAGCTGGTGTATGGCAAACCGTTTACCATTTCAATTGGCCCTGGAAGGATTTGAAGGGCAGGTATCTTATCATCTTCCCAGTCACAAATTATTAGAAGCTCATTCAGAGTTACAAGTGATTCAAAAGCCGCTGGCAGCAGATAGCCCAGTACAAGGCCCTACGGCCTTTACTGATGGCTCTGGAAGATCGGGAAAAGCAGTAGTTACCTGGTCTGACGGAAGGCAATGGCAGGAATTGGTGCATTTAGTACAGGGATCACCTCAATTGGTTGAACTTAGTGCTGCCATTGTTGCTTTTAAAACATTTTCGCATTGTGCTGTAAACATTGTTATGGACTCTGCTTATGTAGCAGACATTGCGCAGTGTGTTGATCGTGCGCTGCTCAAAGAGGTAAACTCAGAACAACTATTTTCATTGCTAAAAATGCTATGGACTGTAGTGAACCGACGTATGCATAGGTATTATATCTTGCATATTCGCAGCCACACCGGTCTGCCAGGATTCATATGTGAAGGGAACGCGCGTGCCGACGCCCTTGCAGCCCCCGCTTGGACCCCTCCAGTGCCAGACCTAGTTCGTCAAGCGTTTCTGTCTCACCAGTGTTTTCACCAAGGGGCTCGGGCATTAGTCCGTCAATTCAAGATCTCTTTTGCAGACGCGAAATCTATCACCGCCGCTTGTCCAGAGTGTCAACGCCTAGGACCCGGACGGGTGTTTCCACGCGGGGTTAACCCGCGTGGCTGCCAAGCCTTGGACCTGTGGCAATGGACATAACACACATACTACAGGCCAGGCCATTGTGGAACGAGTACACCACACTCTGAAGCAACTTCTTGAAAAAAAAAAAAAAAGGGGGAATGAGCTCTGAGACCCCACATGCTCACCTATGGAAGGCTGTGTACACATTGAATCATTTAACTGTGCCAACCGGGAAAGAGTGTCCTGTAATTATCTCTCATTTTTTGTCTTTGCAGGGAGGCGATCCTCTTGTCAGGGCAAAGGTTTAGCACGAGACCTGCAAACAGGAAAGTGGACAGGCCCGTGGGATTTAGTTACCTGGGGACGTGGTTATGCTTGTGTCTCCACAGATGCAGGGCCACGGTGGTATCCCACCAGCTGTGTTAATTCTGCTTTGGATCCTGGAGCTGACAAGAGAACACCAGCCGATAGTCCTTCCGCCGACATCGTGGAAGGGGAGTCACAACGTTTGGGTGACTCTGATGCGGAGCCTGAACCAGATGCAGTTTTGTGCCTCCTTAGCTCAGCCTGAACAACCCTTTCATACATGTCTAGTGGGGGTCCCCTTAAAGGGATCTGAAAGCAAAAATTACCAAAGGGTTTATTCCTAATTTGTGGGGATAGGGCTTGGCCAAGGTTGCCCAGTAAGAAGGTGGGAGGTTCGTGTACGATAAGCAAATTAAGTCTACTAATGCCTACGTGAAAAGTCATACTAACCATACTAACCTACATAAGGCCAGGTAAAAAAGAAGTGTCACTATCATAGGGATAGAATGTAACGATGCTGCCCAAGGGTTAACACAATTGTGAAATTTAGCTTGCTAGGTTGCAAAAAGAGCTAACCAAACTTCTAGAATTTTAGAAGCATTAGCCAATGATGTAGATAGTATCCGACATGCTACCTTACAAAATAGAGCTGCTATAGACTTTTTATTATTAGCACATGGTCATGGATGTCAGGATTTGGATGGGATGTGTTGCATGGATCTGAACGATCACTCCAAGTCAATTCATAAGCAGATCAAAGAGCTCATGGATGCCACACAGAAAATACGGGAACAGCATGGGTTTCTGGATGACTGGTTGGGTAATCTGGGAATTGGAGGGTGGCTGGTCAGATTGATTAAAATGCTATTAATGGGATTGTTCGTGATTTGTATTATCATGCTTGTATTACCGTGTTTATTCTCCTGCTTGCAAAGGGCCCTGCAGCGGATGATAAACACGGCCTTTCTGGCTCAAGAAAAGAAAGGGGGAATTGTAGAGGGGTTTCTGGAGGAGAATGGTCATGTAATGAGCCAGAAGTATGAGAGTATGGAGTGAGGGCCTAGCTGCGTGACAAGAGTCATGTAGTTAGTGTCAATAAGCTGACCTTGGAGAGAAGAGATGAGGAAAAACAGCAGTTGAGCAAACAAGAATTGAGGGAGTAGCCGAGGGGAGCCGAACACGGAGAAGAAGAAACAAGAACTGATGAAGCCAATTAAGAAAGGACCAGTGGCAGAGCAGTAACCAATCAACACATCAAAGAAGAGTGTGCTTGAAGTGTGGACAGTAATATTAACCAATAGCAATGCACATGTTTACAGCCAGGGAAAGTACAAATGTATAAAAGGGACAGCCTATGCTTAATAAAGGTCTTCACTTTGATTCACATTAGATTGTGTGGAGTCGTGTTTCTTCTCCTCATCCAAGACAGTCCAGATGGGCACGCAGTGGATTCCAGAATGCATCCATTCTGATGTGGACTAATACCCTGTGGGAATATAACGGAAGATTGGCGAGGAGGATTGTAAACACACTCAAGTGACTTGCACCTGGGGTGTCAAAAACCACATATATCATACTAGTAACTGTTGTTTAGTCTTGTGTGCTGGACAAGTAGAACATCTGCATTCAGATAACATAGGCCTGTGATAAGACTCAGTGCACCTAATTGTTCATGCCTGAGATTCCTGCCCTGCTGTGAGAAAGATCAAAGCACAGTGGAAAACTACCGCCTGCAAGAAACCCCTAATATACAGGCGAAAGCAGCAGCCCCGGAATCTCTCACTCTCTGTCTAGCAGGAACCGAGCCCTGTGGTGCCTGCGTCCCCGCTTGCGTGCCTTTGCCCCGGGTGCTGCTTTGGAGATCCCCCGGTTTGCGAGGTAACGGGAATAAATTTGCTCTTTGCATTTTATCCGTGGTCTTGTGGCTGTTCTTGAGTCCTGCCTGTGTCGGCTCACACATTTTGGCGTAGTCGGCAGGATCCAGGAACAGCCATGCCATGGCTGAAAAAGAAGTCGGGGACTGGGGAGGCCATGTCGGTGACTCCCCACATTCCGCGATGGCCCAGTACTGAGGAATGGGCCCCCGTGGCCAGTTTCCTGGCTACGCTGGCTCGCCAGAAGCATGGCTTGAAATAGATGACGGGGTGGCGATGACCCCCCAGGCAATTGACCCGGCTGTGCATGGGTTGGCATGGAAAAGGGCATCAGATTCTTCTCGTAAATTAGCGGGGAGATTGGGATGGTTGTTAGCTACTGGTCTTAGAGCTTCTCACCGTGAAAATGTTGCATTACGGAGTAGAGTGAGAGAATTAGAGAAGGAAGTCAGGACTTTACAGGATGCAAAGGTGATCGCGCGTGAAGTAATTACTATTCAAGTAGAGCGGTGCTATGAGTTGCAAGATAATGTAGAGCGGTTGGTAGCACGTAGTGCTAATAAATGAAGGGATAAATATGGAAAAAGTAAGGTTTCGATTTCCCAAGTTCGTACTCCCACTGCAAAACGGTCATGGGATCCTGAGGAATGGGATGGAAATATTGAGAGTGAATCCTCGGACTCTGAGATTGAGTTTGAATTTGATCCGGACTTAAAAGGCAGGGAGGTGGTGGAAGCACGACCCCTCATACAAATGATGGGGCAGCAGGAACAAGCGGACGGGGGAGTGCAGGTCACATGTACTTACACTCCGAAAGAATTAAGGGAGTTTTTAGAGATCTATCAGCAGAAGAGCGGGGAAGGCATACTGGCATGGATTTTGCAAGCTTGGGACAGTGAGGCTGCCTCTATTCATTTATTAGCAGGTGAAAAAGATTTATTAAGCCCTATAGCCCATGATGATCAGATCCAGCGGGGATGTGCTCAATTGCAGTGGCAGGGGCCCTGATGGGCGAGCCGTTATTTCACCTACACTGTATCAGTGATTGTGTGCAGCAGTTTTAACAGCATATGCAGAACCTGTTGAATTAGTGTCATCCCTTGTAAGCTGGTGCACATGGGAAGAAGGTATTAATTTGGTGCGGCAGATGGGGATGGCTCATGCGTTAGTTACGGGATCTAGTCCAGACAGTACACCCGTAACGAGAAGTATCAAAATGCAGCTCTTGAGAGGAGCACCTGCCTCACTAAAGCCCCTCATTATATCACCAGTGACAAATGCTACGAGTAATATAGGCGCCCTAGCAGATACCTTAAGGGAAATTGGGGCTGTAATTTCAGGGCCATCTATTCGGGTGGTGAATAAAGGAAAGCCGGCAAAAGCAAAGGGGGTTACAGCACGGGTGACAAGAAAACAAATGTAGAATGATCTTATACAAGCCGGCATTCCACGATCAGAAATAGACGGGATCACAACATCAGAAATGTTCCGCAAATGGCAAAAGTTAGCATTTACGCGAAAAAGCCGACCACCCCCAGCCCCACCACCAACTCCGCGCCCACCCTCTGCCCCTCCTGCCACCGCAATGCATGACACTACTTGGCAAATGAACTATAAAGTGGCTGTCTTGGGGCGGGGGGGGGTTTGCATGTATTATCTCTGGTGAATACTGGAGCTGAAGTTACTGTATTGCATAGTATTGTTAATAATAAAGATGCCACATAACAGATCTGTGGATTGGGGGGAAATCTGACCCCCGCCCTCCAAGCTAAGGTGACCTTAACAATAGAAAATGCTACACCATTTACTGCGACTGTGTTAACTGCCCCAATGAAAGAATATTTCTTGAGTATTGATATGTTGACAGGACGAACAGTTGAAACTTTAAATGGTTGCTTCTGCTTTGGAACTTCGCAAACAGGATTTGCTATTCTATCTATAACTGTCTTGCGTGCATTCCTGAAGTGGGATCCTGTAGAGGGGTTTTTGGAGGAAAATGGTCATGTAATGAGCCAGAAGTATGAGAGCATGGAGTGAGGGCCTAGCTGCGTGACAAGAGTCATGTAGTTAGTGTCAACAAGCTGGCCTTGGAGAGAAGAGATGAGGAAAAACAGCAGTTGAGCAAACAAGAATTGAGGGAGTAGCCGGTGGGAGACGAACACAGAGGAGAAGAAACAAGAACTGATGAAGCCAATTAAGAAAGGACCAGTGGCAGAGCAGTAACCAATCAACACATCAAAGAAGAGTATGTTTAGTAATATTAACCAGTAGCAATGCACATGCTTGCAGCCAGGGAAAGTACAAAATGTATAAAAGGGACAGGTTATGCTTAATAAAGCATCTCCACTTTGATTCACATTGGATTGTGTGGAGGCGTGTTTCTTCTCCTCAGATGGTGACCCCGACGTGATGCTAATCGACGGCAAGTTTGGGGAATAGCCCAGAAGGAGGTACACCGGCTGGAGTACGGCTCAGTGGGACTGAAGACCGGGGCGGGCCGGAGGACGACTCGCAAGAAAAGAAAAGAACGTTGCAACGGGACACCCAGTGAGGTGAGCAGCCGGGGAAAAGGAGATGGGCCAAAATATTTCTAAAGAAGAAAGTGCGATAGTAAGGCTTCTCCGACATACCCTCTCTAAGAGAGGGGTAAAATACGATGAGCATTTTCTCTGGAGACTATTGATGTAAATAATTGGTGTAAATAATTGTAAATAATGGTGTAAAAAGAATAATTTGCCAGCTACGGCGCAGACTGCTTTCGAAGTTAGTACGTGGCAAAGCGCTGGAACTTCTCTGTTTGAGGCTGCCTCAAGGGAGGACAAGATCGCCACTGTGTCGTTTGACGACGTGGAGATTAGTTATAGACTCACTGGAGCAATTGAAGGAGGACAGAGAGGCAAAGGCGGCGGCTGAGGCGGCTACAGCTCCTTTCACAGTGACTTTGCCCTCCGCGCCGCCAGACTTCCCCCCCTCCCTGCCCTCCTCACCATCAGAGCTCCCCCCGCCCCGTGCCGCCAGACCCTCCCCCCCACCGCACCGCCAGAGCTCCCCCCCCACCGCCCTCCGCACCGCCAGAGCCCCCCCCCACCGCGCCACCAGACCTCCCCCCCACCACCCAGGGAACAGCAGCGGAACATTGATCCTTCTACCGTCCCGTTACCCAAATCTGAGACTGAGCCACCCTTAATAGACCTTTCTGAAGAGATGGAAGCGGGACATAATTGCTGCAGAGCCCGAGGGTCGGGAAAGTCAGGCGGTAGCGTGGAGGAGTTATTCACGTTGCAGCCAGTCCAGGTTACTGTGTCTGGCCCGGACCCGGCCAGGTTCTGGAGAAAATTAAGAGAGCATGCACTTGCGGACGGTGATTTTGGGGCTGCTATGGGTGGCGGGGTATTGGCTTGCTTCGTATATCGAGGGGATGGAAGCAGCCCACCCGAATGGGAGCCATTCAATTGGGGAGTGATTTGCCTTAGACAAACAAATACAAAACGGGGCTGCTAAGGAAGCGTTGTCGTTACAGTTAGCGAAGGACAACGCAAACGAGGACTGCAGGAAAGTTATTGCAGGGATGGCAAATCGTAACCCCACCTTAACCGAACTAATGGATGCTTGTGGGAAAGTAGGAACCACCACATTTCAGATGGAGCATTTAACAAAAACTTTTGCGGCAGCAGTTAAGGTAGTTAAACTGCCTTAAGAAGTCGAAGCTGAGTGGGAGAGATAACTCTGTTTTGATGTGTCATTGCTGTGGGAAGCTGGGGCATCTTGTGAAGCAGTGCAGGTCTCAGTATAATGCTCAAGGTCAGCTGATAACAACCAGCTGCAGAGTGCAGGGAAACCGGAGAAAGAACGCGGGGAGGAACCGTGTGCTGACACAAATGAATCTTCCCAACCAGTTCCAGGCCTAAACAGTCAACTCGCAGCCCGAACTGCAGGGAGCGCCGGACTGGATGTTACCACAGCAACCGCAATCACAACAGAGAATAGCAGAGTGCATAAGGTACCAATGAATGCCGTGGGACCCACTGGAAATGGGATAAGTGCACTATTACTCGGACGTCCTAGTGTAACCTCGCAAGGTCTATTTGTTTTACCAGGAGTTATTGATGCAGACTATACGTTTTGGTTATTGATCTGAAAGATTGTTTTTTCACTATCCCTTTACATGAAATTGACAAATGCTAATTTGCTTTTTCAATACCTAGCAGGAACAACATGGCGCCTTGTCAACGATATCAGTGGACGGTATTACCACAAGGCATGAAAAACAATCCCACAATATGTCAATGGCATGCAACAGAAAAAGGTACATCGGGTGGATTTAGAGACACCAGTAAGTTTATATGTAGCCATTGCCAACTATCATCCCATGGGATTACTGGGCCAGTGGAAGGAGCGCTGGCAGGATCCGCTACACGTTATAGAGTGGCTGTTCTTATCCGTTCAATCACAAAAACAAAAACAAAACCGAAAAACAAAACAAAACAAAAAAAGCGTGCTGGGTATGAAAGCAATTATATAGTACTGTAAAACAAGGACACAAGGAGCTCTTTTTATCCTTTGTTGAGAGGCTACAAGAAGCAGTTGAAAAGCAAGTTTTTGATGTTGGTTTACGAGATACTCTAGTTACGCAATTAGCTAGGGATAATGCTAATGCTGATTGTCAAAAGATCATTGAAACTTTACCTGGAAAACCAGATTTGAATGCTATGATAAAAGTTTGTGCAAAAGTGGGTACTGTGGAACATAAGACTCAGGAGATGCAATGTTTTGGATGTGGAAAGAAGGGACACACTAAAGCGCAGAGGTACAGCAACTGATTACAGAAATAGAAAGCAGGCTACATGCCAAATTTGTACATCGTATTGATTTGAATCAGGAAATACAAATTATCACTTTGTTTGATTGGCAAATTCCGTATGCAATAATTGGTCAATGGAATTCAGAATGGGCAGATCCGTTACACATATTGGAATGGTTGTTTCTACCTTTAAGAACAAAGAAAACTGTCCCCATGATTGCAGAGCTATTGGCACAGATTATCATCAAAGGATGGATGCGATGTCGGGAGCTTGTGGCCAGAGATCCCTGCATCACTAACCGTTCCTATTGCAGCTCAATATTTTGAGTGGTGTATGGCTAATAGCTTTGCTTTGCAAACAGCCATGGAGAATTTCTCAGGACAGGTTGTTTACCACTTGCCCTCCCGTCCTGTTGTAAAATTGAGTGCGGAACTTCCAATTGCCACAGGAGTGTTGTGCGCAGACACTCCTGTGGATGGAATTACCATTTTTACAGATGGATCTGGGAACACAGGCAAGACAGGCCTTGTCTGGTATTCTGACGGCAAGTGGGAATCTATGGTAGTACAACAAAAGGGTTCACCTCAGGTGGTAGAATTACGAGCTGTATTAGAAGTATTTCAGAATTTTCCCATTCCCTTTAATTTGGTTATTGATTCAGCATATGTAGCTGGCATTGTAAAGCAATTGGACAGATCTGTTATAGAGCATACACGTAATCAGTGTGTTTTTGAATTGCTGCGAGCTCTGTGGCAAGAAAATCAAATCCGAACTGCATTGTTTTATGTTTTATATGTAAGAAATCATACTAATTTGCCTGGGTTTATTGCAGAAGGCAATGCTCGAGTGAACTCTTTGGTTTCTAACCCCACAAATTCTACTACAATGACTGTACAGGTGCTGGACATTAAACAGCAGGCACGTATGTCACATGAGTTTTTTCATCAAGGATATAGGGCATTACGACGACAATTTCATTTGTCACACAGTGATGCTCGGAATATTGTGGCTATGTGTCCTGATTGTCAGCAACTGCCGCAACCTACGCCGATACAAGGAACCAATCCTCGAGGACTGCAGGCCTTGGACATTTGGCAAAGAGATGTAACTCACATTGCTGAATTTGGCAGGTTAAAATATGTTCCTGTAACAATTGACGCTTTTTCTTCTTTGATTATAGCTACAGCGCGAACAGGCGAATCCAGCAAACACGTTCAACGACACATGCGTTCTGCTATTGCGGCCCTGGGCATTCCACAGACAATTAAAACGCACAATGGCCCAGGCTATGCCACACAGGACTTTTTCCAACTGTGGGGTATAACACATGTAACGGGCGTCCCACATTCACCAACGGGACAAGCTATTGTGGAGCGCATGAATCAAACTCTGAAACACCTTTTACAAAAACAAAAAGGGGAAGAGCCAGGGCTATCTCCTCCTGACAGGTTGTGTAAAGCGCTTTATGTACTAAACTTTTTACGCTTGCCACAGGACTACTCTGTACCTCCAGCGGTAAAACATGGTGCAGAGTTAAAGGAAGGTATGGAGGATTTTCAGAAAGAACAGGAACAAGCCAAAGTGATGGTAAAAAATGGGGTGACTGGTGTGTGGGAAGGTCCAATGAAATTAATAATGTTGGGTCGAGGGTATGCATGTGTCGTTACAGATACAGGAGCCAAATGGGTACCAGCTAAGTGGGTGAAGCCGTGGCTACAAAAACAACCTGAACTACAGGAGCCAACTCAGGACCTGCCTCGGAACACTGACCTCTCGAGAGATCCAGTGCCCTGACTGCTGGAAGTGTGAAAAAAGGTTTGCGTGGGAGGTATAGAAAAGGGAGCAAAAGGCGCAGTCATGATGAAGCAAGGGGTTGTTTTTTCTGTGTTAAGCCTGCTTTGGATCCTGGACCTGACAAAAGGTCATCAACCGATAGTCCTTCCACCGACACCATGGAAGGGGAGTCACAACGTTTGGGTGACTCTGATGCAGAGCTTGAACCAGACGTAGTTTTGTGCCTCCTTAGCTCAGCCTGAACAACCCTTTCATACATTTCTAGTGGGGGTCCCCTTAAACAGATCTGAAAGTAAGGAGATAGTGGCAGGGTTGAATGTGCTGAAACAGAGCCTCTGTGAGAATGCAATGAAATGTGGCGAACATTGGGATTTATGGGACGATAGCTTGCCTGTCAGTCCCTTAGAGCCCCAAGAACTTGACATCCTAGGAACTTTAGAGGCGGAATCCTGTGTGTTTTTCAATTACACAGAGGGATCAAACATTTATCAGAACAACATAAAGAGATTACAAAATGTCACACCCAGTAATCCATTGTGGCAAAATGAATCTATCTGGTGTGCAAACGTAGGGCGCAGTCGAACAGAGCCAGCACCGGATTTGGCCATGCCTAGAAAATTACCAGAAGGTTTATTCCTGATTTGTGGAGATAGGGCTTGGCCAGGGCTGCCCAGTAAAAAACTGGGAGGTCCGTGTACCATAGGTAAATTAAGCTTACTAATGCCTACACAAAAGGTCATATTAAACCACACTAACCTACACAAGATTAAAAGAAGTGTCACTACCTTAGGGAAAGAATGTAAAGATGAGGTAGAACTATGGTCTAGGACCAAAGTAGTTCTTTCTTCTATTTTTGCACCGGGTGTCGCTGCTGCACAAGGACTAACACCATTGCGAAATTTAGCTTGCTGGGTTGCAAAAAGTGCTGATCAAACTTCTAGAATTTTAGGAACATTAGCCAATGATGTAGATAGTATCCGACATGCTACCTTACAAAATAGAGCTGCTATAGATTTTTTATTATTAGTGCACGGTCATGGATGTCAGGATTTTGATGGGATGTGTTGCATGGATCTGAACGATCATTCCAGGTCAATTCATAGCAGATCAAAGAGCTCATGGATGCCACACAGAAAATACGGGAACAGCATGGGTTCCTGGATGACTGGTTGGGTAATTTGGGAATTGGAGGGTGGCTGGTCGGATTGATTAAAATGCTATTGATGGGATTGTTCGTGATTTGTATTATCATGCTTGTATTACCATGTTTATTCTCCTGCTTGCAAAGGGCCCTGCAGCGGATGACAAACACGGCCTTTCTGGCTCAAGAAAAGAAAGGGGGAATTGTAGAGGGGTTTTTGGAGGAGAATGGTCATGTAATGAGCCAGAAGTATGAGAGCATGGAATGAGGGCCTAGCTGCATGACAAGAGTCATGTAGTTAGTGTCAACAAGCCAACCTTGGAGAGAAGAGATGAGGAAAAACAGCAGCTGAGCAAACAAGAATTGAGGGAGTAGCCGAGGGGAGCCGAACAGGGAGGAGAAGAAACAAGAACTGATGAAGCCAATTAAGAAAGGACCAGTGGCAGAGCAGTAACCAATCAACACATCAAAGAAGAGTATGTTTAGTAATATTAACCAGTAGCAATGCACATGCTTACAGCCAGGGAAAGTACAAAATGTATAAAAGGGACAGCTTATGCTTAATAAAGCGTCTCCACTTTGATTCACATTGGATTGTGTGGAGGCGTGTTTCTTCTCCTCAGGATCCTGTTGTGCTGCCTGTGCCTGCCAAGGTGATAACAGTAAAAACAGTATCGTATTCTAGCGGGGGAGGAGGAAATTACCCAAACCAGATGGCACTTGGAGAATGACTGTATATTACAGAGAATTAATAAAGTCCCCCACCCCCCCACCCCATGCAGTTACTGTACCAGACACGGCTACTCTTATAAAAAAAAATCAGCAAAAGTTTACAACCCTGGGGAGTGGTGATAGACCTTGCTAATGCTTTCTTTTCACTAGCCATTGCTTCAGAAAGCCAAGACCAGTTTGCCTTTACCTGGCAACAAAAACAATATACTTTCCAAGTTTTTGCCTCAGGGATACAAACACAGTCCCTCCATCTGCCACCAAATGATAGCAGCTGATGTTGCCCTATGGTCAGGTACTGTTACTGTTTATCATTATATTGATAATCTATTGATTATGGCAGAGTCACAACAAGAAATTGCAGCTGCAGTGGGCAGAAAAGGCGGCACAGACTCTGAGATCGAGGATGCAAGGGCCTGAAGCTGAAAGGCCTAAGTTTTTTTTAATTGTTATTCTACTACCCTATTTAACTGCTGTAATGCAGGAGCCAGACTATGCAGTTCAAGGTAACAATAACCATTCCCTGTTTTCAGCTCTGTGTTCAGAACTGACCTTCAACACATGTTTATTTCTTTCATGCCTCAAAAGGCCCTGTGAACTGGTCTCGGCTCCTTTATCTTAGAAGCAAGCAAAAACTATTCTCAATGCAGTGTTCCCAAGCAAATCTTCTGCTCCCCAAGTAAAGCACAGCTGTCTGCAGGCTGAGGGTCTTCCACAGCAGCAGCTGCTGAATCACTGAAAGTGCATTTAAAGGACCAAGGCTGGGCAATTAATTCAAAGAAAATACAGGGCCCTAGTACCACCATACAATTTTTGGGAATAGATTGGCATGTACTTCTCCTCTTATTTTACATCTTTTGTTGATATTGGATTCTCGAGTTCTTGTATTTCAGGCATCTTCGACGACTACCTGTACCTTATCTAGAGGAGATAGCACTGGAATGGTTTTACTGCTGTCACAAACCCAACATCGAATTGAAGTTCAATCTGAAAAAAGCACATGCCCTGGATACATTTCTGCAAGGCCAACATGTAAATACGTAGATTTTGTGTAACTAACTCATCTGCTTTTTATATTAAGGGAAGATCAACAGCTGCAGATCTTTTAACGATGTGTTTCATTAGCATGCCAGTAGCTGTATTATACAATTATATTATGCTAAGTGATTGTGATATTAATGCTTTTCCTTTGCTATTTTTTCTGAGTAGGTAACGACTGTATGCCAATGAACATTACAACATTGTTTGACAATGGACTATTTCCTCCTCCAACACCATAAATGCAACCTCAACATCACTGATGAATCAGCCAGCACAGAGGACAACATTCAACATCTCCAGGACTTATAGCATCCAATGGAACAATCTACTGATGGTGCCTGGCTGGCTGGGTGGTTTCATTCCCTGACAGGATGACTGGGACACTTGATTTACAATATTATTCTATAGATATATATGTCTATCCCTTTTCCTATATGTATTTATTGCGTGCCTCTGTATATTACTCTGTTCTATACCCCGCAAGCCCAAATGTACACGTCCAGCTTTGCACTCCCCAGGAGAAGCAGTCTCTTGAGCGAGGGGGTGGAATGTGGGAATATAACAGAAGATTGTCGAGGAGGATTGTAAACACGCTCAAGTGACTTGCACCTGGGGTGTCAAAAAACACATATATCATACTAGTAACTGTTGTTTAGTCTTGTGTGCTGGACAAGTAGAACATCTGCATTCAGATAACATAGGCCTGTGATAAGACTCAGGGGCACCTAATTGTTCATGCCTGAGATTCCTGCCCTGCTGTGAGAAACATCAAAGCACAGTGGAAAACTACCGCCTGCAAGAAACCCCTAATATACAGGCGAAAGCAGCAGCCCCGGAATCTCTCACTCTCTGTCTAGCAGGAACCGAGCCCTGTGGTGCCTGCGTCCCCGCTTGCGTGCCTTTGCCCCGGGTGCTGCTTTGGAGATCCCCCGGTTTGCGAGGTAACAGGAATAAATTTGCTCTTCGCATTTTATCCGTGGTCTTGTGGCTGTTCCTGTGTCCTGCCTGTGTCGGCTCACACATTCCCGTTTTAAAGCTCTTTTGAGTCATCAGTGAAGTGCTTGAATTTGTGCTTACATCCTTGACAGTTCAGAATAGCACATGCCTTGTATTGGGAACTCTGGGGCTGAGAAAATGAATATGATACTGAATATCAAAATATAAAGAGCAGAATCTGCTGTTCTATAAGGGTTATATTTTAAATGACCAACCTCTCTTTTTGGTCTCTCTGGTGGTGCCCACGAACAAACAAAAGTGGGGAATATCTGGACACAATTATTTGTAGATGGGATAAAGTCAGGCTGCAGGATCCTTTACTGATATGGATTTATCATCATGAAAGAAGAGCTATTTTTGCTCATGCTAGCTGAAGCCCAGCCCCATTACAGCACATGGATTCCAGAGTGGTCATAGACAAGTGGAGTGGCTTTTAGAGAATAATTAATTGGCAGATTGTGTTTTGAATATTATTGCAGCTATTCCTGCTGATTCTGTCAGAGGCCAAACCCTGTTGTGCCAGATACTATTCAAACCTGGAACCAGAAAGCTGGTCCCTGCTTGGTGTTTCTTTAGTAAGCAGGAAACCATGTCTCCTATTTCAGTTTGGTTGTGACTCTGGTGCTAGGAGCACCATTGCACCTGAGCTTTAAGTGCAGATGAGTTAGCTAAAACTTCATGGATTAGATAAAATTTCTGAGGTAATGCTCAGAAAAAAAAAAAATTAAAAAAATGGGAGAGAAGAGAAAGAGAGAGAAAAAAATGTGTCAGAGAAAAAAATGTGTATGATGAAAAGCACTGATCAGGAAGAAGGCAGGGGATCTTGACATAACATGTTTTTCTTTTACCAAGCAATATTTTCTAGTAGTTCTTTGGAAAATGTATCCTCATTGACTAAAAAGACAAATGAATAAAAGAGTGAGAAGCTTGCTTTGCCAAGCAATTAAACTCTTAATTTTGGAATGTTATTCTGGAAGTAGGTCTGGTTTTGTGTGCGTTGGTCTATATGCTCTTTTTATTTCACCATGTGACTAAATGGGGAAAGCATGACATCATACTTAGCAGTAGGACACAACCATTCACTTGGAACAGCATGAGTTGTGCAAAAAGGAAGGATCTCTTTGTAAATAAATTGTGGTTCAGGTATTCCTCAGTTTTATCAGCAGAGTGAGGTGCACTTGAGTGAGATCATTGCGTTGTTTCCCCTCCAGCCCCTGGCTTGTAATTCACTCATCAGCAAACAGAAACCAAATCTCCATTGTTGCAGCACTGCAGATAAATAACTGCTTGGCTACCCATTGCAGAAAATCATGTCCTACACTTTTTGTTGATTTTTATCCCCATAAATTTTGACCCACACAATTGAAGGGGATTCTCCGTTTCTAACAAAAGCTCAAGCATTTGGCAAAAGTGTCCCTTTCAATAAGGTATATTTTTAATCTTGTTACCTTTTTGTTCTCTAAAATTGTTCTTTGTTTAGCACTAGTGCTATTATTTGACTGTAGAAACGACAGGGCTTTCTTTGTTATTTCCTTTGAATGTTTGTATCCTGAGTGCTTGTGTTTCGGATGTATTCAGGGTTGACTTTGCCTGTTGTGCTTTCAGAATTCAGGAGATTAGCATTCAGCTTTGGCTGCGATTTATACTGTTACCAAAGACCTTTGGACAAATGTGGAATGTAAAAACCCAGATTAATACTAATGACATTTCTGGGCCAAATTCAGCTGTGACATAAATGTCAGCACAAGTTACATGCAGGATATATGTTGATCAGAGGCAGAGTGATGAAGCATACATGATTACAACAGGGTAACTTGTATGAGGCTGGCTTTCAGTGCATAAAATGAGGGTAACTCGAGCTGGTGGAATGATTGTGTGTGCATATATGGTATGTGAGTGTGTGTGTATCAGGGAAAGTAAAGCTTTATCCCACACTGGTAGTATGAACAAGCTGTACAAGTATTTGTATTTCATTCCCAGAGTGATGTAAAAGAGTCTTAGGGCCAATCTGCACCTCACAAGGGAGTCAGGTGCAGACATCTCTGCGCTTCTGCTGAGCCAGAGAGCTCAAAAAGCAAGCCAGCCCCACTGAAAGGCGGCACCGCACTGGGGGAGCCCATTAGCTCCAGCACCTCCAGGGCTTGGCTGCCTGGTAGAGCTACCACAGGCTGCAGGGGGGGGGGCTCCAGTACCACCCACACACTAGTCCTTCCACCACCCACCTGCAAACGGTCATCCCCTCTTCCTTTTGCCATCATTACTCCACTATTTCAACCACTCAACCGGTTTCTTTCTTCTAATTTCAAGCTCTAATTATAGTCTTCTGATGCTTATTTCCTATTTTCTCTTCCTGGATTGTTGTAATCCTCCTAACCCATCAGTGCTCCAAGCCTGACCTGGCTGTCTACCCCAGCTGCCCAATGTGCCCAGGGCTTCCCCATTCTGTGCAGTCCTGGCGGGGAGCATACACAAGGCAGTACCCATTTGATTGCTCTGATCCGTGACTTACATGGCAGAAGCGGGATGTATGTGTTCTGGACATGTTAGATGTTGTCTGCTGATATAGAACCTCAGGATCATCTGAGACAATGAAATACATATTTATTTAATTAAAAACAACCCCTCCATTCACTGTAGAGCTTTTGTATTGCTGCCCTGCCAGTGGTTAAGACAACCACCATGTGAACCTTTGAACTGTGGGAAAACCACAGAAGAGGTTAAGACCAACAGATGTGTTAAATCTTCCTTCAGGTGAAATGAAAGACACAATTAAATGTCTAGTTCTGAAATAGCTGGAAACAATAGAAGCTGCAGCTGGAGGCATATAGACCTGAGCAAAGTACCGTGCAAGGAAGGTTGAGTGAGGCTGTAACGGGATGCGAATTGAAGTTGCTGCTGCTGTAAAAAGTTCCTGCCTCTCCATTTTTCCAGTCTCTTATTCCCACCTTTGCACCTCTCCTCTGTGCCGTGCTGGCATATGTGTCTGCACAATGGCACCGGCAACTGGAACAGGGAATAACCTGGCTAAAAATAAACCAGTATTGCCCCAAATCCATGGTGATATTTCAGTTGCATAAAGTCACGGAATAGCCAGTACTGTGAAGCCACAGCTAACAAGCTTCCCTCACATAAGTCTAAAATCCAGCGAATTAGTTGTTTGACATGCTGTGTGCAGGAGGGAAAGCAAGAAGAGAGGAATATGACTTTGAGTCAAGAGATGGAGGTTTTCTGACTTTTTGTTTTACACTGTGTTTTATAGGTCTTCATTTCTATTTGATGTAGGTTTCAAACTTCAGATTTATGGCTCAACACCTCACATCAAATTTTGTAAATGTTCTGGGGGGGCTTGGTCCTGAAACATAAATACTTCTTCCTATTGAGGCACTGAGGAAAACCAGACCCTCTCATTTATTATGTGATATCCAGAAGGCTAAGGAGATTTTGATCTCCTTTTTCAGGAACATCTTCTTCAGTAAGAAAAATGAAGGTGGATCATAATAAATGTTATGTCTTGGCTGACGCTGAAAAATAAAACAAAGAAAGTTGTGAGAAATATTGGTGACTTTTTTTCCACAGAGATTTGGACCAGCTTTATAAATTAAACAGTATGCAATGACAGCTTAGGGGTGGCAAGTAAACAATTCAGTAAATAATCTCCATAGTAACAAAAAAAAGTTTAACCATCTCAAACCAAAATAGCACATCTGGACTTGGGTGTGTCATATGGCAATAGGGAACATTTTATTGTCAAAACTCACAGCACACAAGAAAACTGTTCACAGTTTAATCCTTGTTAGCAGAAATCGGTGAAGTACAAGTAACGCATTTGGGAGGATTCTGCTCCTGTAAAACATTACATATTTGCTTGACTTTATGCTGTGTAAGGGTCCTGTTGTGATCCAGCTGCTGTTTGCAACTTTGGAAAAAAGAAACCTTTTTCCTTAATTAATATGGAGTCCAGTCCTGAAAATTCTTGCTTCTGTGGGTAGTCCTAAGTCATGATGACAGAATGCATTTGAGTAATAGCTGAGGCACTGGGTTCCTAATTAGAAGTATTTAGTTTTAATTGCACTAAACTTCAAAGTTGAAGACCTACTTTACAAGAGAAATGCAAAGATGGAATACTTTAATTGATGTGGGTGCTGTAACTCAGAGATAAAGAGCAATCTGCTGAAGAGAATGTAAAACTTTATTCAGTAAGGACAAGGCTGTGTGTGACACTGCATATCTCTGCCTGAGAATAAAAGAGAGCAAGGGCTCCACTTTGCGTCTTGTTCAAGCTGCATAAACTCTGGGTCAAGCCTTGCTAAACTGAGTTCGTAGCTGATAGCAGGAAGCATCCATGGGGTGGTTGGTGGGATCTGCCTGGGGTCTAGTTGCTCCCTTACTGCGAAATTAACTTTTTGCTTCACTACATGGTATTAATTTGCCCCTATTTAAGGCAGCAAATACTCAGGGAAGGAAACAGATATAATCTTCATTCTGTCTTTATGGTGAACTTGCCGTTCCAGACAGGTCATTTGCATAGAGGGATGTAGCAATTTGTAGGTATGGGCTATGGCACAAATTGTGTTTCTGAGATAAACTGTTTTAGACAGTTTGTGCTTCCTGAGGCTATTCCTGGACTATGTACCTCCTTTTGCTCAGAGCTGAGCTCAAAGGGACACTCTGGGGCGCCAGAGCTGCAAAATCCTCTATCACTAGCCAGCTCTCTGGGACTGTGTGAGAGCTCTACATTCAGTCTAGCTCTCCTGAAGGCAGTCAGCTCTTCCTCATCCCTACCTCGATACATCTAAAGCTCTAAGACCCAGGAGGTAGCTCAGTCTCCTTGATCGAATCAATCCTTTTCATCTATTGGAGAATGCCAGGACAGCAAAAAAAGGGTCAATATGGGTTCCAGTATGGGGACTAGAGAGATCCCTAGATTTATGTCAATAGTAGTTATGGACAGCAAAGATCCCACAGCCTCACTCATTTCTAGCACCATCTCCTTCCTCATGGGGCTATAACATGGTCTATGTTTCTGTCTTTGTGCACTACCCCCTTCTTTAGCTCAACCATTTCCCTTTTAGCCCCAAGACAGGTCCTTGGACATACCCAGCACCACAAAGTCCTGTGGACTGGAGATGCTCCCGTGTGAATGTGTGCTTTTTCCCCCTCACATGCTTGTAGGAGAGGGAATCTGCCCATAGCAAAGCCTCCTTGTGCAAAAATCTTTAACCATCATTCAGACCTCTCTAAAGAAGAGTTCTAGTATGAAGGAAGAATCATGCCTGTTTCCCTTTAACGCTCTAAAAATATTTGCTAATCCTGACCTAAAAGGATGGCTGCAGTTGCAAGCCAGGATTTGCAAAGTCTCGGGACAACAATGTATGTGATAACAAATGATTTGACATAAATCCTTCCAAGACAAAAAAAGCATGCACAGGAGAGACAGGTTTATAAAGCTGGATGATGAAGGAAGGTCAGTACCTCTAATCTAAATGCAATAATCCTTGCGTTGCATCACAAGAAGCCTCCTAAGCAACCTTTCACGGCTCACTGAAATCATACACTTCACAATCTTCCCTTTCATGCTTCCTTTGTTAAATAATTTAGTGGGGATATTTTGGATGAGATTCTCATCAGCACACGTTTATCTTTTAACACAAATGGTTCCCCCATCTCCTCCCCCTCCCTTTGACTATGTGAGTGTGCCAGGCATTGTGTGTGGTTGGAATGGAGGGCATTCGGGTAATTAATTTTCATTATTGCATTGCACAACAACATCCTTTACAATTTAAGGTTGTCAGTGCTTCAGCAACTCTAAGATACCAACTCGGGCTTTAATAATGTGTTGCTAAAAAAGGGGGTTAAATGTTGTTTATACATTACATTTCTGGATGTGGCAAATTTCACTTGCACCTGCCAATGGCTTACTGATAAGTATACACTAGTAGAAGTTCAACAGCAGTGGGCTGGTGAGTTAGATAAATACCACATGACACCATAAGCATTGAAGGTTAGTGTTTTCCCAGCTCTCACACTCCAGTAGACATAAATTCTTTTCTTAAAACAGATTAAAAACAAATCAATCCTCTTTGCAAGGTAAAATATATTAAAATGCATATTCAAAACACAAAATAAATTTCTCTTAAAGTCTATCCCAGTCATCTGCTAGGTTTCCTGCCTCTTGGATATTAATTACGATTTACTCAAGATTTGTGGTCAATTTTTAAGTATAAAAGCATCTCATATGACTGGTTGCCAGTTCTGAAGTCTAAAGGCCTTGCTTTATATTGCTGTAGTAGAATAGAAAATATAATCAGTCTGACCTTTAAACTTTAATCCTATAGAGAAAATTTGCTTACTTTACTTTGGAAACAGATGTGATTCATCACAGTAGCCCATAAATAACATGTCAAACTATTAGACCGATCAATGAAAATAAGTTCTTGAAAAATGTGATTGTAAGGTGTCTATGTAAAACAGCTTAGTGTTATTTTAAAATGAGGAGGGCTTTCAAATTGGTGTAAATAGTTTTTTTAATGAGGATAGTTACTAGATATTAAATGCAGAAAATATTAAACATATTTGGCCTATGCTAGCTATTCTTTTTCAGGAAAAATACCTTAAAGTAAATAAGCATTATGCCTCCAAGAGGAAGAATTGAGCTCTGCTAAGATCAAAACTGCAAATGGCGGGTTACCTAAACTGCCTGTTGCTTATCACTGTGCCTGAAACAAAAACATAGGGTGAACTCTTGTCCACGTGGGAGCCCAAAGGAATGGTTCAATCACTGAAAATGTGCATTATAGACCTCAAAGCTGGAAGCAGAAGTTCTGGGACGTGAACTGGATGAACTGTCCTCGCTTTTTCATTGCGAATACTAACTCTGAAGTCTGACAACAGCAATTTAAATAGGAAGCTGCTTTTTCATGGCTTATGATTTCAACAGGAATACCCAGATAATGGAGCATTTCACAAAAGTCTTTCAGGTGTCTTCTTGGCTCCAAAAAGTCTGATTTTAAAATTCTTCGACGTAGTAGCACAACACATTCAAAGAATATGCCTCAAACTGAAAAAAAAAATACATGGGAATATTGAACTGAACTGAATATCAAAATATATAATCTAACTTTGGTGCATGTGTATTATTGCAATTTTATTATCCAGTTAACCAAAAATCTGTTTTACTGAACTGGAACCTGAAGCTGATTTTAGCCTGCTGTATCAGAATCAGACCTTGTCCAGCACTTACTTAGATCTACCAGCTGGAGAGTTTGTTTGCACCCTTCATGTCAGTGATAGTGGAGATATTTCTCATATCTAAAAATTAGGCCAGTTATTTTGATGCCAAAATATGAATAATGTATTTTAGTCTACTTTATTCAAAAGTTCTTGTTTGCACATGGAATCTTTCAATTAAATAATTAACATATGAATAGACTGTATTGCTGTTCAGTGAGACTGGAAGGCAATGGAATAATACCTGATGACAGCTATGTACATTACTTTTTTACTTTCATTGGTGCCATAAAAGTAATTAAAAAATAAATTCTTTACCTCATACAGGAAGCATTATTCTGAGATTATGTTGTAAATTATGTAGAGAAAGAATATAATATAAACAATGATGGTTATGAGAATAATTTTCTGACAGAGCAGCTCTTTAGTATTTTTTGCACAAATATGGATTTGTATTTTCATTTGTTAATATAAATGGAACATAGTTGGAGTCAAAAGCATTCTGGATTTGCATCATGATAGATGGAACTCTCTCCTGGCCTTTCCCTTTGTCATTTATAGTTTATTTATTTATTTAAACCTCAAACCTGGTGGAAGAAAATGAAGAAATGTCAGGAATCCCATGCAGACTCTATGAATCTCTGCCAATAACAAGCAACCCCAAAGAACTAACCCACTGAAAGCCTCTGCCCCCAGTGAAGCATCACCTTCCTTGTCTTGCAATGCTTTGCTCCATGTGTAGCCTCTGCCTACCTCAGTGCCACGGCCGTGGCTCCACTAGTGTGACGAGCTCGGGCCCCAGCACTGGCAGGGGTGAATGGGCTCCCAATGAGCACAAGGTGCTGCTTTCGGAGAGATTCCTTCTCATAGCAATAGCAAAGCCAAGAAGACACCTCTGTAATATTCATTTGCGACACTGCTAGAGTGCAGAAGAACAGCAGCTAAGGTCCAAGCGTGCAGGACCCCGAAGAGAAAAATCTGTCTGAAATGTCTTGTAGCTCAAGCAGAAAACAAAAGATGGCACAAGGACATGGATGGGGCAGAGCAGAGGAACAGAGGGAGGGTTAGGGGATGGAGTGTCTCACCTCTTTAACCAAGGCACCTACCTTTCCATCCAAGCTAGCCAGTCTGCCCTCCCTCCGGAGATGGAGAGTCTGCTGTGAGGTACGACCCATTTGACATGAAGAGGGAGGGTGCCATGGCCCTCTGCCATGCACCCCCCTGGGCAGCAGCCCAGCAGCCAGGGCAGTCCTGCAGAATGGGAGTTTGATTTCCATCATGCCCTATGGAGGCATTATAGCAAAAGGTCGTTTTAAGGAGAGGTTTGAGGAATTATAATGAAACCATTTTGTGACTGTTTATGCAAATCTTCCTGCAAATCTGTGAGACAGGAAGAGAGAAAGCATAAAGCTGCCTGCTTGATGATTTAACAAATGGTGTTGCCATTCTCAGCTGCCTGGGATCAACACTTCCAGCTCTTATATGTTGGCTGTAAAATGAACTTACTACTGCAGTCAGCATTTACAGACATGCTTTTCTATATTGTAATTGAAAGAACCTTTTAAAGAATGATTTCCATAGACAATAAAACTTACTTTCTATTTCTTTTTTATGGAATATTATTTTAGACAACTGCATGTTAAAAATCTTCTGTATATTCAGAAAACATTTTAATGGCGTCCTTACTGTAACATCACTTAAAGCATCTACCACATTATTTTCTAGGTTCTAATTTAATATTGTTTCTGATTTTACAGATTTATTTTGTGTTTGGAGATTTATTTGTGGAAAGAGATAGACTTCTGATATGAATACTGTAGTATCAATTCATTGATCAGTGCAGGGCAAATTTAAGTAGGTAAACTCCACTTAAGGTAAGGGAGGTCAAAATTGAAATTGCTCTGTCTGGGAATGGAGAAGAGACTACTCCCTTAAAAATGTTTTAATTTCCCTAAGAAACCAACCTTTTTTTTTTAAAAAAAAATACTGAGCACTAAACAACTTTTTGTTGTTGTTATTACTATTCTTAATTTATTAAAAGAAACATCTGTTTTAAGACAGAATAGCAGTATCATGTCATTACTGCTTTCTCTTGCATATCTCTCTTCTTCTCACCCAAACATATGTTATGGATCAGAAAACTTTTTTGTTGTTTATACTGATAATATAACTAATTCACCCATGTATGCTGTACTGGTCTCATAACACATGCCAGTTTATCTCATACATTGCTCAACATGTTGTGGAAAAAAGAGCCTGAAATATCAGAAAGAAAAATTTAAGAACATATGACTGTGACTGAGCCAAGAGAAGTGGTGCTGAGGTTTATAAATGTAGTTAATACTACTGTGAGCAGTGCTATTGCTGGCAATCCTATCAGTTTAAAAAAAAAAAAAAAAAAGTCACCGAGTCCCTTGTGTAGGGTTGAGCAACTCACTAAAAATAAATCATCCGTTCCTTTCTACTGCCATGAAATAGAGGAGAAATATAAATGCTGTAGTTAACAGCAAGGTTGACCTTAGACATTCTGTTGCCCTGGAGCTGACAAGATTGTAGGGAAAGAAGAGTTTATAGCAGGGATTTCAGAAACAAATACTTTAGGATTTCACTACACATTTGGATAAAAAAACACAGAAAAACATTCTTTGTTTGTCCTTTGGGACATTTTTCACTACTCGTATCTTCTCCCATCAAGATTCATCTTTTATAAAATCTCATGCTGTGTTTGTACTGCATTGTTGTAAACTCTTGCTATTTTGCCGCAAAACTTCAAATAACTGATACTGGAGTAAGGTTGCTACCTGAGCATCTCATTTTTCACAAAGTAGCAGCAAAAAATAGGTGCCCATCCTATGGGTCAGTAGGCAGGATCACAGATCATGCTGACACCAAAAGACAAATCAAGTAATTAATTATTGTTTTTAAAATCTAATTATTATTAATCATCTTTGTGATATTTTCCATGCAGATTGTGAATGGGAGATAGAAAAGTACAAATCAGCCATCTTTTCTCTTTCATCAGAAAGACAACACAAAAATCAGGCACAATACTTTAAAGGGAGTGCTAGCAAAACTTCATGTATTTCTACTCTGAAAGTACATTTCTACCATCTTTGAATGTACAATCCAGCTGTGAGATTCCACAGTTGGCTGTTTTGGATTGTATTGAACAGTTTCTATATATTTAAATTCTTGCTTTTAGAAATGAATTAATGAAATTATTTGCACGTTGAATTAAAACTAAATTTATTTGGAAATTCACAACCAAATTGGCATTCATCAGATCTCTCTAACCTATACTAGCATGCCTGCAAAAGGAAAAATAACTATTATTTTCTTGATGATACAGCTGAGTCAGGAGTGTACATAACATACCCTGTAAGCTTTAAGAAACTTTGAGAACTACAGTGTAAAAGGGGATCATAACACAGTCATACTCAGTGGTGGAAGCAAGATCAAACACTCCATGGAATTTAACAATACATGATATTCCTCTTAAAATTCCTCAGTCTGCATCCAGATTTTCGTCATGTTTCAAGCCTTCACTAATGTTACTGTTTTCTGGAAAGTCCAGATTCTTTTAGATGAAGTGGCAGAATCAGCCTTCAGTAATTTGTTTGCTGGAAAACAGTTTGAAAGTATATGAGCGGTAATAAATAAAACTTTTCAGCTTTGCTGTGATATATTTTTGGAAAAGATTTACATTTGTGACTAAGGATAGTGTCATCAATAATTTACCCTTCATCAAAATACATTTTTATAAAATTAATCACACACCAGATCAGACTATTCTAAGACTGCATCATAAAAACTGCTTTTTACTGAGAGAGATACAGTATTCAGCCATGAGAAGTGCCTTTGCATTCACCCTTAAAGAATTAAGTTATTTCAACAAGCCAATATGCAGCTAAAATACTAAAGTAACTTTTAATATGTTGGAAAACATGTTAAATTTTGTTCCTCTGGTTTCTTTTAATCGAAGGTATAGAGATCAATAAGTTTTGGGGGCTATACCTCAGAACTTTCATGTATTTAAGGTTGATATAATGATATACCTTCTCTGACTGAAACTCTCTTGACAGATGAAAAAAAGTAATTGAAAGTAAAATACCTGAAATATTTGAAATGGAAAGAATGACATAATTGAACAATTAGCAGGAAGTCTTTCTCATTTTCCATTAGTTTTAAGAGAGAGTGCTATCTTCTAAAGTTGACATTAAAATTTGCAAATTATAATATATAGTTAAAGTTCAAACTTTTAAATTGTAGTATATGTTTTACATTTGCAAATATTTTTAATGCAGTTTCATGTCTTTAAAATAATGAAGTAGAAATGGATTATTGCCCTTTTGGCTCTGTAGTAGCATTCATCAATACTTTTATATTTCTCTGGTTTCAAGCATCTGTGACGACAGGAAACAAATATGTCCTTTTCAATCAGCTCTTGAATTGTTTCCTTAATTACAGAAAGAATCAATACACTGATGGCAATATAGAAAACTTTAATATGATGAGTCATTTTAGCTACATGTGAAACTTGGGAAACAACACTTCAATTAGCTGTTGTAGTTCATGAGATAGATAGCTTCTGTAGAAGCAAGTGTGTGCTATCTTGTTGATCTCTGAATGCCTTAGCAATTAAAACAGTCAACAAAACAATTAGAAATTAAAAATAATTCAGTATTTTTGTTCTTAGATGACGTGATAGAATTATCTTATTCATTCCATTTTCATATTGCCCTTCTGTCCCGTCCCACTCGGTGGGTGAGGGTGAGGTTAACCTTTTGATTCTCTGTGCAGTAATCCAGAGTAACGACAATTACTCAAGAGGTTCAATCAGATCACAACTTTACTTAAAACTTGGCGGAAAAATAGCGGATAGTGGCTTGGCAAAACTTGTAACGATATAGAATTATAGAATGGTTTGGGTTGGAAGGGACCTTAAAGGTCGTCTAGTATGGCCACAAGAAGCTCGCAACAGTATGGCCACAACAAGCTTGCAACAGTATAACCACAAAAAACTCACAACAATAGTACCACGGCAGACTTGTAACAATATTACCCTTATGTGCCTAGAATGAAATCAGAAACAGAGAGAGAAAGAGAGAGGAGAAAGAAAGGTATATGAAAAGGGGAGAGGACAGGAAAGATATCACCACCCTCGAATCCAGCAATGGTCTCTGCTCTGGTCTATGCTCCTCTGGTGGTGGGCGCGCACGTGGCTCCCTGAAGTTCTGCCTTTTATAAACTTTGTCTCTGCCCCAGGGGAGGAGATTTGCCTTGACTGGCGCATGCGCAGTCTTTGCCTGGGAAGGTTCCAGAAATGGGTCTGGGGTACTTGGGGGTCTCAGGTGGTCGCCGCAAGGCGGGGCCCCACCTCCACAGGGTCCATCTGACTCCCCTGCCCGCAGCAAGACGGATGTTTGCGGCACTCACTCGCCAGCCACAGCCAGGGCTCTACACCACCCCGTGGCTCAAACAGATGTCTTGGCTTCTTCCTGGAGGTCATCTTCTAGGGTGGTGGTTCTTACACAGTGAACAGAGGGAGAAAAGAGGGAGGGAGGAGAGGACATGGCACGGGTAATCATACATCGAACAATAGCTATGCCAATCATTAAAAATACAAAGCCAACAACTAATGTTAATCTTATTTTTGTTAAGCATGCACCCCATCCCGTAAGTCCCAAGGACCATAGAATGGGCCGCAACCAAGAGTTCAGAGTCCAGCCATCAAACCAGTCTTTTGGCTGCATGGATTGGAAAAGTTCCACTGTTTGATCTGCTATCTCTTTCATCTTTGCTCAAGCCTCTTCTATTGAGGTAGTGACATTGTGTATGGTGATATAATATTCTCTATCGGTGAGATTTAACATTCCACAAACTCCATTTTCCTTGAGCAATATCATGTCCAGAGCTAGGTGATTCTGAAGGGTCATTTTTGATACCTGCTGGACCTGCACATTTAATTCTCCAAAAGTGTATCGTGTCCAGTTACTCAAAAGATGTACCTGCCAGGTAATATTCTCCAAGACAAACTGGTGTCGTTTCAACGTTACATATGGGGTAAAGATATTCTCAAACATTAATTAAGCTATTTGCCCATCAATATAATAATCAGGAATCTTAAATCTACTAATCACCCACTCGTGGCGGGTTTTAGGCTTATTTGCCTCCCTACACGATCGTCAGGAGGATATCCTCAAGTCAAAAACACAAGATGGACATAAAGAAAGGATACCCAGTCCACACCTCAAACCAGCATGATATTCTAATGGTAAATAAGAATAAAATTTTCCATTAGAGCATCCCCCAAGCCAATCTTAAGGGGGTTGGATAAATGCCAGTTTCACAGGTATATTGTTCTGTAAAATTCATAATGGTGATAACAGGTTCGGTGTTCAGTGGTATCCCTCATATGGGGAAATGGGTGTAGGGCACTCCACACCTTCCTGCAAGATTACCATCGGTGTTATCACAAGTAATGTCATTATTCTGCCATCCTCTAGAAGAATATCCCCAACACGTACACATATCTCAAATTAAGGTTCTGAGACTATTGATATGCCAAGTTCCTGGTGGATCTCCTGGTCCTGAATCACAAGTGATCATTTTAGAACAGTTAAAAAGGGGACTTTCAGCTTCTCTGATAGATGGATTGTATTTAGGGTTGGCAAAAGGTTGAGAGAGGGTAGATTTTGACCAAGCCCACATCAAATTTTTTCTGTTCTGAGGGGTTACAGAGGTCTTATTTGGGAGTAGGATACACCACTCTGGGTCCCATCAGACAGAATAATTTGCTTCATAAAAATCAGGTTTCATCAAGAGGTCAAAAAGAGAGTCCCATGGGTAAACTGTACGGGGGTAACTGCTAGTAGCATTAGCAAAGATAAAGTTACTAGTAGGGATGCTCCCCTTGTGGTTCTCAATTAAAGGGTTTGATCCATCTATCGGAGAAAGAATGGTAATATTTAGTGCCGGTATGGTAAATTTACATCTTGCACTATCCATCTCAATGGACATGTTTAGGACAGGGGGCTTATCCCACACCTGGTACCAGGGGGATCCTAACATTGGGGTTTGCACCCAATTGACCCATACCTTCCCATAAGTCCAGTTCATGGGTAGATATATTGGAGAGGTGGCATTGCTCATATTAAATGCAAATGACAAATTTACAGGCAACATAAAAACCTTAAACCTTCTTTAGTTGATCTAGGTAGGGCAATACACAGGCCCTTGTCCTGGTGTCCCCACATTCGGACGAAACCTTGAATGAGTTCCCAAGCTAAATTCAGGGTATCCTGGCTTACGGGTTTTACCATGAACAGAGAAAAACAGAGGATAAGCAGCCAAGTGCATGACTGCTGGCACAAATTGATACCAACAATCATGGTTTGGTTGCTCGCTCCCCAGCAATACCAAAACAAGTTATAATGGTCTAAGTTGCAAATTTCCAAAACAGCATTCGCGATAACGATAGATACAGAATATTAAAACTATAAGGCACAACAGTACAACAGTAATGCAAATTCCCAAAACCAACATCGTCTTCAACTTCTGAGGAGAAATCTGCTTCTGGTAATTTGACCTGTTAAAAGAACAAAAGAAAATCCCGATTCTTTCGAAACGGTAATTAGAAAGACGGAACAATCCATCTGGTATTGATTCGATGTTCTCTCCCACAGGCATCAGTTGCTACCCAAGCATATATATTAATCGGAGCTTTTAGGACTAGTGGTACTTGTCCTATTGTAGGTAGTTCACCCAAGACAGGTTGTCCTGGATAGTGGAGAGGATTTATAAGATCTTTAGTCTCATACTCCTTGGGGAGTATGAATGGAGGGTTAGGGCAAAATGCAGTAATTTGTGGACATCCATTAACTCCCCAGCGGTCATTTACTCTGGTCATAGCTTCCCAGAATTGTGTGGACCATCCAGAATCATGGGGTCTCAGGAATCGTTTTAAGAGACCATTTGTCCTCTCTACTATCCTGTTAGCTTGGGGATAGTAGGGGTTATGAAATATCCACAGTATTCCCTCAATTTTTGCCCACTCCTGGACCACCCCAGCAGTAAAGTGGCTGCCGTTATCTGATTGAATCGATTTGGGTTTAGGTAAAAAGCTAAACCACAATTTTAACTTTTTCACTGTATTTTCCCCAGTTGCTCGTGTCACTGCTCCAGCATGAACGAGTCCTGATACCACTTCCACCCCAACAAGCACATATTGTTTCCCTTCTGATTTCTTAAAAGGTCCTATGTAATCGACCTGCGATGTTTCCCATAATCCTTTCCCATCTCACAGATGAAGTGGAGGATCTTGTAAAGGGTGTTTTTCTAGTCTAGTATGGCACAGACCACAGGCAGAAATTAGTGTTACACAGTTCCAGGGCGACAGGCCACCCTCTACTCCCTGCTTCTTTGAGAAGATCTTTCACTCCAGAGGGACCACGCTTGACGTGCAGCCACTCCAATAGGTTTTCCCAGTTCTCCTCTTCCCTCTCTTTTGCCAGCATAGCCAGCAGGTGAGTGAGTCTACCTGATTATTCCAGGTGTGTGCTGGGTGATTCCCCCCTTGGTGGGTGGCCACCCACCCTACCCATATGGGTTTCTGCTTGGCCACAGCCAATATCTCTTCCCATTTTTCCCTTTGCCAGACAGACACCCAGTTTATTTCCCATTGATTTTGCTCCCAAAAGGGGAGCCACTCAGTACATCCTTTAAATACGGCATATGAATCCATATAAATATACACAGGTTCAGTGCTGTCTGTCTCCCTCTCTCGTTATTACACTCCAAACTGCTATCAGTTCCCCTACCTGAGTGCTCCCTTCCCCTTCTGTTATAATCCGCTCCCCGGAATCAACGTGCAGAGCCTTGGCCCGATACTTCCATATTTTTCCCTCTCTTTTCAAAGAGGCGTCAGTGAACCACACATTTTTCAGGTGAGGTTCAAATGAAGGAGCTTCCTTTGTGTAGGAAGGAGGGGTTTCCTTATCTGGGGAAGCAAATGATCCTTCCTGTATTTGGAGTGTCTCGGGTGCCCCCCTCTTCTACTTGATATATGTGAATGTAATGTTCTAACTGGACATACCACTTTCTGACTGTTTCACGTTGTGCAACCCCCACAGGGGGTGGGGTGCCAGTCAATACAGGCCTTAAGACCTTGAAAGGTCCCCGTAAGACTATTATCTGTCACCGTATAGTTCTTTTGGCTTCCTGCAAGGCTAAACTGACCACAAAAAGGCCCTTTTCCCAGATCGAGTATCGTCTTTCAGCATCTTTAAAACTGCGGGAAGAAAACCCAATGGGGCGGATCAGACCTTCTGGTCCACGCTGCAACATGTGTATGGATGCTCCATGGATCGCAAAATCCCACTCAATTTGGAGTGGATCTGTCAGGTGTATTGGGCCCAAAGCCTGATAAGCCTCTGCCTCAAAGACTAGCAACTTTAAGGCTTCCTCATGAATAGAGGTCCAATCCCAGGTAGCTCTTTTACACGTTAGATCATACAGGGGACGAGCTATGATAGAAAAATCCAGAATATGCTTTCTCCAGAATACTAACAGGCCTAGGGCATGTTGCAGCTCCCTTTTGCTCTCTGGTATCTTTATCTGTTCTAAGGTAGTTAAGGTTTCAGGGGGAATACACACTGCTCTTCCTTTCCACCATATGCCTAGAAACATTCCTTCAGGAGAGGGGAGTTGTACCTTTTCTGCCAGAACCTAAAGTCATAAATTTCCTAGATGAGTAACTATTTTTGATTGAGTTTGCCCCACTGCAGCAGCATCAGGCCCACCTATCAATATATCATCAATGTATTGGTACAGTTTGACTCCCTCCTCAGGACTGATTTCTGCTAATGCCTGGGCCAGAGCATGATGTGCCAAAGTAGGCAAATGTCGATATCCTTGGGGCAAACGAGTAAAGGTATATTGAATACCCTCCCACGTGAAAGCCAATTTATCTCAAGCACTTTCCTGTACAGGTACCAAGAAGAACATATCCTTTACAGCAATGGTGGCTAAAATTTGATGGGACTGCTCCTGTACAGTGGAAATCAATTCCACTATATTAGGTATGGCAACCGTTAAGGGTCTGGTGCCTGCATTTAAGCACTGATAAATCAATTGCTAGTCTCTATTTTCCATTTGGTTTGCAAACTGGCCACACTTGGGAGTTCTAAGGGGAGTGGGTTTGAATAATTACTCCCTGTTCCTGCAGTTCCCTTATCACTGGAGTGATTTCACAGAATCACAGAATCACAGAACATTAGGGATTGGAAGGGACCTCGAAAGATCATCTAGTCCAATCCCCCTGCCGGAGCAGGATTGCCTAGACTATATCACACAGGAACTAGTCCAGGCGGGTTTTGAATGTCTCCAGAGAAGGAGACTCCACAACCTCTCTGGGCAGCCTGTTCCAGTGTTCAGTCACCCTCACCGTAAAGAAGTTTTTCCTCATATTTATGTGGAACCTCCTGTGTTCCAGCTTGCACCCATTGCCCCTTGTCCTGTCAAGGGATGTCACTGAGAAGAGCCTGGCTCCATCCTCATGACACTTGCCCTTTACATATTTAAAAACATTAATGAGGTCACCCCTCAGTCTCCTCTTCTCCAAGCTAAAGAGACCCAGCTCCCTCAGCCTCTCCTCATAAGGGAGATGTTCCACCCCCTTAATCATCTTTGTGGCTCTGCGCTGGACTCTCTCTAGCAGTTCCCTGTCCTTCTTGAACTGAGGGGCCCAGAACTGGACACAATATTCCAGATGCGGCCTCACCAGGGCAGAGTAGAGGGGGAGGAGAACCTCTCTCGACCTACTAACTACACCCCTTCTAATACACCCCAGGATGCCATTGGCCTTCTTGGCCACAAGGGCACACTGCTGGCTCATGGTCATCCTGCTGTCCACTAGGACCCCCAAGTCCCTTTCCCCTACGCTGGTCTCCAACAGCTCTGTCCCCAACTTGTACTGGTACATGGGGTTGTTCTTGCCCAGATGCAGGACTCTACACTTGCCCTTGTTATATTTCATTAAATTTCTCCCCGCCCAACTCTCCAGCCTGTCCAGGTCTCTCTGAATGTCTGTGCAGCCTTCCGTTGTGTCAGCCACTCCTCCCAGTTTGGTGTCATCAGCGAACTTGCTGACAGTGCACTCTATTCCCTCATCCAAGTCATTAATGAATATATGGAATAGAACTGGTCCCAGTACCGACCCTTGAGGGACTCCGCTAGACACAGGCCTCCAACTGGACTCTGTCCCATTGACCACCACTCTCTGGCTTCTTTCCTTCAGCCAGTTCACAATCCACCTCACTACCCGATCATCCAGACCACACTTCCCCAGTTTAGCTGCGAGGATGCTGTGGGAGACCGTGTCAAACGCTTTACTGAAATCGAGATAGACCACATCCACAGCTTTACCATCATCTATCCACCGGGTTACGTCCTCATAAAAGGCTATCAAGTTGGTTAAGCATGACTTCCCCTTGGTGAAGCCATGTTGACTGCCCCTAATGATCCCCCTATCCTTGATGTGCCTAGAGACAGCACCAAGAACAAGTTGTTCCATTACCTTTCCGGGGATAGAGGTGAGGCTGACCGGTCTATAGTTACCCGTGTCCTCCTTCTTGCCCTTTTTGAAGACTGGAGTGACATTCGCTTTCCTCCAGTCCTCAGGCACCTCTCCCGTTGCCCATGAGTTTGCAAAGATGATGGAGAGTGGCCTAGCAATGACTTCCGCCAGCTCCCTCAGCACCCGCGGGTGCATCCCATCAGGGCCCATGGATTTATGGACGTCCAGATTGCTTAATTGGTCCCTGACCCAGCCCTCATCAACCAAGACAGATTCCTCCTCTATCCTGACTTCTTCTGGGGCCTCAGGGGTCCGGGGCTCCTCAGGACAGCCTCCAGCAGTATAGACAGAGGCAAAGAAGGCATTCAGTAACTCTGCCTTCTTTTTATCCTCTGTCTCCAGGGCCCCCACTTCATTCATCAGTGGGCCTACATTGCCTCTAGTGTTGGCTTTACCTGCAATGTATTTGAAGAAGCCCTTTCTGTTGTCCTTGACCTCTCTTGCAAGGTTTAATTCCAAGGAGGCCTTAGCTTTCCTAGTTGCCTCCCTACATCCTCTGACAACAGACTTATATTCCTCCCAAGTGGCCAGCCCCTCCTTCCATGATCTGTACACCCTCTTCTTCCACTTGAGTTTGCCCAGCAGTTCCCTGTTTAACCATGCAGGTCTCCTGGTACCCTTTCTTGACTTCCTACCTGCTGGGATGCTCTGATCTTGAGCTCGGAAGAAGCAGTCCTTGAATGCTAACCAACTATCTTGGGCCCCCTTACCTTCTAGTACCCTGTCCCATGGGATTTCCCCTAGCAATTGCTTGAAAAGGCCAAAGTTGGCCCTCCTGAAGTCCAGGGTTGTGATTCTGCTAGCTATTCTGTTCCTGCCACATGAGATCCTGAACTCTACCATCTCATGGTCACTACAACCAAGGCTGCCCTCAACCTTCACCGCTTCAACCAGACCCTCCTTGTTAGTGAGGATAAGATCCAGCAGCGCTCCTCTCCTAGTTGGCTCATCCACCATTTGCATCAGAAAGTTATCATCAATGCACTGGAGGAACCTCCTGGACTGAGGATGGCTGGCTGAGTAGGCCTCCCAGCAAATATCAGGGTAGTTGAAATCCCCCACGACAACCAGGCCCTGTAATTGAGAGACTGCTCTCAGCTGCCTGTAGAAGGCCTCATCACCCTCCTCATCCTGATCTGGTGGCCTGTAATAGACACCCACAACAGTATCACCCCTGCCAGCCTGCCCCTTAATTCGCACCCACAAACTCTCAACTCGCTCCTGATCCGCCCCTGGACAGAACTCAATACATTCTAGCTGCTCACTCACATAAAGAGCAACTCCACCACCTCTCCTTACTGGCCTGTCTTTCCTGAACAGGACATAGCCATCCATGACCACATTCCAGTCATGCGAGGCGTCCCACCAAGTCTCTGTAATTGCCACTAGATCATAGCCCCCCGCCCGAACACGGATTTCTAACTCTTCTTGTTTATTCCCCATGCTGCGTGCATTGGTGTACAGGCATTTCAGGGAGCGAGCTGGGCACACCGATTTCACCCTAGGGGGATGGGAGGCCTCCTGGTCTACCTCAACACTAGAGCGTTGCCCCAGTGGTGCAAGCCCAGCTATTACCCCATCCCCCTTCGAATCTAGTTTAAAGCTCTCCGAATGAGCCCTGCTAATTCCTGTCCCAGAACCCTTTTGCCCCTACGACATAAACCTTTCCCATGTATTACCATCACGCCTGGTGTCTTACAAAACCAGCCATTTTCAAAGAACCCAAAGCCCTGCCTGTAGCACCAGTCTCGTAGCCAGGCTTTTATAGAGAGAATCCTACTATTCCATCCCACGTCATCACCTGAAAATGGAAGGAGGGAGGAGAAAACAACTTGTGCCCCAGACTCTTTCACCAACCGTCCTAGGGCCTTGTAGTCTTTCTTCATCCCCCTCAGACTATGGGATGCAGCTTCTTCCCCACCTGTCTGGAAGATCAGCAGGGGGTAGTAGTCTGTGGCCTTCACCAGGTTGGGGAGTTTCCTGGTGATATCCCTGATTCGGGCTCCAGGCAGACTGCAGACCTCCCTGTGATGGGGGTCAGCTCTGCATATTGGGCCCTCAGTTCCCTTTAGGAAGGAGTCTCCAACCACTAAGACTCTTCTCTTCTTCCTTGTGGAGGAGGTAGCTATACGCCTGTCAGGTTTTTCTGACTGTGGTGGGACCTCTGATATAGGTTGCCTCTCCACCACATCCCCATTGGACTGGCTGTATTCCACTAGGGCTTCATATCTATTTCTCAGAGGCACCTGTGGAGGCGAGGTAGGCAAGGAGGGCACTCGCCTTTTGCCACGGCCATAGACTTGCCTCCACTCACTCCTTTCCTCTAGGTTATTGTTTTCCACCTGAGAGGGGCAGAGTTCAGGGGTCCCTCGATCCTGGGAGCTCTCCGGCAGGTGCTCCCATTTTTGTTGCAGGGAAGGCAGAGCCTGGTTCCACCAGTCTATCTCCATTTCAGCCTCCCGAATGCTCCTAAGCCTTTCCACTTCTGCTTGAAGCCTTTCAACCTGGTTTTGCAGCTGTGCCGCTCGGCCGAGCAGATCATCTACCTGCTCACAGCGCACACAGCCCCCTGTCACCACAGAGACGCTGTAGCATTCCCTGCAGCCTGTGACCTGCACCATCGCCTCCTTCCGTGGGAGCTCTGTCTGGGTTCCCACATCCATTTTGGTCTTCTTCCGCCGGGTAGATACCATTGTTCTTTCACTGAGCTGGGAAATACCTGTTGGTGACACCCCTGGTTCACAGCTCCTTGGCGCCTTCCTCGCCTTGTGCACTGGGAGGGAGTCAGTGCCCTCCCCAACGAGCTGCAAACGGCTGTGGCCTCCCCCGCCCTGGGACACACCCAGTCACTGCTGACTTTCCCTGTACCCTCTGGGCAGGGACTAGTCCCTGTCCTCTAGGAGGCTTTTTATCACCCGATCAACAGGGGGTGGTGCTACGCCCCCTCCTCTCCTGATTCGTTGCCGGGACCTTCCGGGTCCGGGGTGGAGGGGGAAGCAGCTCGGGGCTGCTGCTCGGGGGGGCCCAGAGAATGAGAACCGCCCGGTACAGCCCGATCTCGCCCCCGCACTCACCTCAGTCGCTGCTGCCGCTGCCGCCGCTGTCGCTGCTGCTGCTGCTGTCGATTTCTTCCCTCGCTCTCAGCAGCAAGGGATAGGGTTTCACATTCATAATTTTGGACGGGGGGAGTGCAGGTGCAGTTTGCAAAAGCCTTATGAGGGTTGCCGGAGACCCGAACTTCCATTCCCTTCCTGCCAGATCCATCCAGGCTTTTCCTTTCAATAAATCTAATCCCAGAATATTTGTAGGAGTTCCCAATACCATTGTGGCTTCAGTGGGGGTGGTGCCTCCAGGCAACCAATATTTTACTCAGGCTATGGGCTGGGGTTTGGAATAGCCAAACACATTGGTAACCCATATCTGTTTTTTATTGGGGACAATCCCACTTCTGTCTGCTGTACTGGAATTCAAAGCAGACATTTGGGCTCCTGTGTCTACCAGGAAAGTGACTGGAGTCTTGAAAGGGCCAAGGGACAAAGTTACCAATAGATCCCCCTGCTCGTTTTCAGTGAGCCATCTAAAATATACCCACTTGTCATCCCTCGTCTCACTTACTGGAGACAGCGCAAGAAGTTTCCTGACTTTGGAGGGTCAGATAATGCCTCTCTAGAGGCCGTGGGAACAGCCAATCTATGAGATACAAGGGTTATAGGGGTGTTTTCCTTTCCTGGCTGACTTTTATCTACCAGTTTCCACATCTTTACCAACAGCTGCAAATTAGGGAAGGGTAAGCCCTCCATTACTTCCTGTGGAATGCCTTTCTCTAGACCTTCCTTCCACAACTGATTTCTTGACACTCCTCCCACAAGATTTCTATTTCAGGGGCAAGGTATTTTCTCCTCTGTCTCAGCTCTGCGGACTACTGCTTGTGCCTTCTCCTCTTTCCTGACAAATCCCACGCGCCGGCCATAATTAATCAACTCCTGCGCAATCTTTCCCCAAGTGAGACCTGGTCCGGCCTGTGGCCCTTCCGCTGCAACGGCTCTCAGTCGGTCTTGAACTTGTACAGCACAGATCTTTAGCGAGTCAGGTAGTCCTCTCATCAAGGGGGTCATCCTATCTGGGTTAGCAAACAACAACGTTGGAGAAGGCTGACGGGGGACTAGACGCCTATCATGCATCAGTTGAAGGCAAGCTGCTTTCTGTACGCTCTCAGTAAGTTGGCTTACCCCAGGAGTGGGAATGGCAATGGGATCTCCCCTCTCCAAGGGGTCTAACCCTCTGGCCCAATACGCCACCCTCTGAGTTAAGGACCAGGGTTCCCGATCGTCCTCCACCGTCAAAAATATACCCGGACCCCAATATCCTTGAGCCTCTTCTGAAAGCCTTATCCTATCTCTGCCTGTCAGGGAGACCCTCCACACATATTCAGTCTTAGTTTCCTTGTCCAGTCTACTATATTTTTCCTGTAACTTTGCCAGTTCAGTAACTGTATAAGGGGTCTCTAGTGGTAACAGCAGGTTCACTGACTTCACTGTCATATATGACTTTGGTTTTAATAAATGGCCGGAGTTTGGGAGTAGGATCAGATTTTACTACTGCCTCCATTTCCCTCCACAGGTAGTGAGGGGCAACCTCTCCCCCTATAAGGTTGGCTTCTTTCGCTAAACTGGAAAATCCCAGCTCACTTTCCAGATTGTCCTCATACCCAGTCAGTCTCACTTTCAATTCCCTTTCCCTCACAAAGGCATCCCACAGGCTACCCTATAAGTTTTCCATGATTCATTTCTCATTGGCTAACGCCTTTTCAGCTTGTTGTCGTTTCACCCACTCTACTTCCAATTCTGCCTGCAACGATTTAACCAAGTCTTGCAAAGATTCACTTTCCTCCTGCTCAGCTTGTTTAACAACATGTTTATCTTTCTGGACAGCTATCAATGCGGCTCCTAAAACACCACAAACGACAGCCTTACCCTTTCCGAGCCTAAACCTGTTCTCTTTTTCCAAGTCTCTTACCCGTTCCACCACAGTTGCCGGAGATTGCCAATATTCCTTGACCCAGCTATGCCCCCTTGGGGTCGGGCAAGCTTTATAATCTTTCAATAGATCCAACAATGGGGAGCAGTCAAGATCTGGCTTATCCCGGGTTGCCATGATCTCCTGCCAGAGATTTCGGCTTCAACCGAAAATCAGTTCTTTCTGCAGCACTCTGGCTGATATCCCCTTTTATGAAACCTCTTTATTGCTTCTCACAGAGAAACCTGTCCGTGACACAAATTTAATGTCCCGTCCCACTCAGTGGGTGAGGGTGAGGTTAACCTTTTGATTCTCTGTGCAGTAATCTGGAGTAACGACAATTACTCAAGAGGTTCAATCACATCACAAATTTCCTTAAAACTTGCTTAAAACTTGGTGGAAAAATAGCGGATAGTGGCTTGGCAAAACTTGTAACGATATGGCCACAACAAGCTCACAGCTGTATAACCACAACAAGCTCACAACAATAGTACCACAGCAGACTCGTAACAATATTACCCTTATGTGCCTAGAATGAAATCAGAAACAGAGAGAGAAAGAGAGAGGAGAAAGAAAGAAAGGTATATGAAAAGGGGAGAGAACAGGAAAGATATCACCACCCTCGAATCCAGCAATGGTCTCTGCTCTGGTCTATGCTCCTCTGGTGGTGGGCGTGCACGTGGCTCCCTGAAGTTCTGCCTTTTATAAACTTTGTCTCTGCCCCAGGGGAGGAGATTTGCCTTGACTGGCGCATGCGCAGTCTTTGCCTGGGAAGGTTCCGGAAATGGGTCTGGGGTACTTGGGGGTCTCAGGTGGTCGCCTAGCCCCCTCCCGTTTTTTTCCCTTTGTCGTGACCTAGGCATGACCCCCCCCAACAGGCGCGCACGTGCAGACAACAGAAAGTCCTGACGCAGATGACAGACAGTCCCGATCCGTGGTCCCCACCTGCAAAGAGAGGCCCCACCTTCACAGGGTCCATCTGACTCCCCTGCCTGTGGCAAGACGGATATTTGTGACACTTACTCGCCAGCCACAGCTGGGGCTCTACACCTTCATCTGATGAACTGACAGGAATATTTCAGTAATTTATTTTGCATAAACTCCAGTCAGCCTTATGGTAATAATCCATATGGAACTCTTTCTTCACTTGTTTTAGAAAACATAAAACCACTTCTTCTGTAGTAGAGAACTTGACTTGTTTATAGACAGTCATCATGGGAGTTTTTGTCACTACCATAATTTATGTAGGATTGCAGCTTAATCATTCTTGTATCATGATCACTGCTTGGCACTTGTGTGCTGGTTATGTATTTCCCAGATCTGCTTCCTATATAGTCCATTATCAAACTGAAGAGGAACATGTGGAATAAAACAATCTTTAAATACCAGATGAAAAGAAATCCTCATTGCAGTCCTTTCAGTTAGACTAAAAGAACTCAGGATTATACTTTTCATTTCATTGGTAGTTTAAGGAATTTCTGTGAAAAGTTTATACTTCCAGGTTCTTGTGTTTTATGGGCACTGTGTAAACAACAACTATTTGAGATCTCAAACAACTAGATGTCTCAGAGACATTTTTACCTTCAGCAAAATACACTTATATTTACTTCCTTGAAGTGTCTCTGTGGGCATGAATATTTACCATATCTCATTTAAGCGGTCTGGCATCTTTACCTTTCACTACTACATCTACTAAGTTTTAAAGCCTGAGCCTATACACAACACTTATGGAGTAAGATATACACCTGCCCATTTGGCAAGTATTTGTTGTGAACATGGATATTAATTAATTTTTCAGACACTGAATTCCTCTCTTTTCATATCTGAACTTTCCTCATCTGGGTTACAAATTAAATAACAGACTTTTGGGCCAACACCATAATTTAATAACCAAAACTCAAACAATGCAATGTATTTGCATGAGCTGTTGATACAACATAAAAAGAAAAACCTTTTCCACCAAGGCTAGTTGTCTAGGTTTGTCCTACAGTTAATAAATAGATATAGAGAGATCCCTAGCAAGATTTATCCCACCTGTCCTAGGGATAGATTGAATTGCTCTGTGAAGGTTTCTTTTTTCTATTGACTGCAGAGGGTGTTAGACAGCTAGTTTAGAGAGACATCTCATGTTTGGATAGGTAGACTTAGATATGAGGAATATCAACCTTAGTTTTTTCAACTTAAAATCTAGGCTGTGAACATGGTATAATCAACAATTACATTACTTACTGTAATGCAGTTTCAAAAGCTTAACTGATTGATTCAGCTTCGTCCTTACATATGAGATAAATGAATAAGTAAAGGATATTTCCTCTGAGATGGAACATGCTATTTCCCAAAAAAAGTGCTTTCTGTTATCATTGATCATGGTGTGTCCAAAGCAATAGTGTGCCAGTCTTTCTTGTGAATGTTTGGTGCTCCTGTAATAAATATAATTTCATATTAATGTATGTTCTGTTGCTCGCACAGATTTATCTTGAAACAATTATTAGATCTGATCAGCTTTTACCACTGCTACTCATGTACTGTCAACAGTATGCTAGTTGCATTGCATTACCAAGGTTTTTGACATTGCAGTCCTAAATATTTTACCACTTTTTAGATTCTTTGTAACCCTATAGAACTCCTGCCCTAGTATACAAATTCAAAAAAAGCCAGAAAGGAGACATGAACTGTCAACAGAAAGATAAAAAAGGTATCGGAGTTTGGAGGGGAAAGAGAAAACTTCTGAGGCTTTATGAGCTATGGGCCATGTTGTGGGGAAAAACTACTAAGTCAAAGCAGTCCATCCTCATTTCCACCTTCCTTCCAAAAAAAAAAAAAACCCAAGACAAACAAAGCCCCTCCCCATTGCTGTTTCTGACATCCACCTAAATGACCAACAGGAGAGAACACTGACTGGGAACAGCAGATGGGACTCAGTCCAAAAGAAGTGTCTTAATTACTGCTTTTGCATACAGTCTATGCCTCTATGTGGTTGTGTGGCTGGGGAAAGCAACCTCTTTCACTCTTTCTTTTTTAAGCTACTGTCTTTTCCCTAAAATAATTAAAGATTTATTGAGAAGGACAATGAGACTTCTTTCCTCCCATGACAATAGCATTTCCCACATTATTTAGGAAGCACCAAAGGCAATATTCAATTTTTGCTCTTCAAAAGTTACATATTGTTTTGATTGATGTCTTCTCCTTCCCATATAGATATTCAATCTGTTCAAATCACACTAACCAGAGGAAAGAACTGATTTGCAGTACTCCAAATCATGAGCTTTTATTCCAGAAATTGCATAGCTTGGGATGGATCTGACCTAAGTCTTCAAGGAAGGCTGCATGGCCAAATGGACATTTCTGAACTGTGGGACCAGGATCTGCTACAGGTGCCCCAGCCTCTCCTAGGAAATCAGTTGCCAGCTGGGGTTTGATGTAGTTTACAGCTATCTCCTATGTTACATTATACTTGATGCAAGCTGTAGTGGTTTGTTACTTGGCTGTGACTGGCTTCCAGAGAAACTCCTGAGCAGGAGAAGATGACAGTTCCTGCAGTTTCCTACACTGAAAGTAAAATTTTTAATTTTCATCACCGAACTTCCACTTTTATTCAAGATATTAAATCGTTTTGATATTTTTGTCTATACATTTCTTTCTGACTTAGAGGAAAACACTGCAAAAAATTTAATGAATTCTCTTCTTTCCCAGAAGTAGAAAACCAATAACAGTACATCATACATTTAAAGAGCATTTCATTAAAGATAACATCAGAATATACTGCTAGCTATAGATAATTTAATTGTTATGTATTAAAAATACAAAATATTTCTAACATTATTTTCAAGCTTTCATATTCTTGAAATTTATTATGTCAATCGTCAGCTGCTATGACATCACAAGATTAATTCAAAGCAATAATTACTTTAGTATTTAAAATGCTTGTAGTGTACCAATTATTCAGGCTAAGTGAAAGTAAAAATGTCAGCTTAGCTATCTATCTGTAATCCCATAATATTTAAAGGTTAATGAATTACACATGGACCAGATGATAGATAGAAAAAGAAAAACTAGAGTTTGACTAAAAGACATTTTCTGTGCAAAATATGTTGAAACTGTATCTTTTAATATGTTCTAGGGATTATTCAAAGTGATTTAAAACATTTGATTATTTAAGGCCCTGTATTTGAATCTACTTTCAGTGTAAAGCTTTCTTATATTTATTTGGATATGTAAGTAAACAGTATGTGTCTAACGCTTTACAAATATTAATCTGTAAAATGTAAGGATCGAGATATGCATTTTTTGCTATTTGAACCAAGCTGAGAAACGCAGGCACCAAGAACATGTGACTGAACCCCAAGTTTTTATTAATTTGTTTTTAAATCCTATGTCATGGTGTTCTCCCTGAATAACTTAGCTGAATGTTGAAGTACTTCAGAAGTAAGGTCAAGTTTCCTTTTCTGCTTCCAGATAATGGAGGTAGAAGAAAACAGCCTTGAAGGGAGACTCTTAGTCCAGTAGACCTCTACAGAAAACTATTGCCAGAGGGTAATGAAGAACTAGAGGGTCAAGTGGTATATTCTATTTCTTGTTCAAAGCATCTTTATAAAATAATCAAGAGGGCCCTGCAGCCCTCCACCCCCTCCAGAGAGACCCATCCGGGATATCAGGCGACAGCCTGGCAATGGGCCAATCCTACGGGGCGGGAACCAGACCTGTCACGCCATTGGGACTGTGAGTGGTGCGAACTGTGACTGGCGGCTCCACGTCAGCATGACTCTGCAAAAATTCTCTATAAAAGAGGCCATTTTGCTCCACCATGTGCGTGCCCACCCCTGACTGCCAAGAATCAACAGAGGACCCACGGGATCTCGGGTAGTGACTATCCTTTCCCTCTCAACTGATCTCTTTTCCTCTCTTCCTTTTACTTACTTCTCTCTCTCTCCCTTGCTTGTTCACTAAGTTGCCTCATTGTTGGACTTAATAAAGTCAAGGTTAAGTTTATTGATACCGTGATTCGGTTGTGCTTTGTACGAACTCAAGGATCACGAATCTATTTTATTTCTGGTCAGGATTTTGGGGGTGCTTTACCTGCAGGCAGGTAAAGCATACCGTGTGATTTATCAGGCGGGTCCCACGTGGACTGACTGCAATTGAATCAGGCGGGTCCCACGTGGACTGACTGTAATTCAATCAGGCGGGTCCCTCTCGGGACTGACTGCATTGAAGTTACTAATAAGGCAGGTCCCTCTTGGGACTGACTGCATTTAATTTCTAGATTCACTAATAAGGTGGGTCCCTCTCGGGACTGACTGCATTTAATTTCTAGATTTACTAATAAGGCAGATACGAGCTTAATCCGGAACCTGACATTTTAAATTGGCGTCATGAGGAGAAGGAACACGCCTCCACACAATCCAATGTGAATCAAAGTGAAGACATTTATTAAGCATAAGCTGTCCCTTTTATACATTTTGTACTTTCCCTGGCTGTAAGCATGTGCATTGCTATTCGTTAATATTACTAAACATACTCTTCTTTGATGTGTTGATTGGTCACTGCTCTGCCACTGGTCCTTCCTTAATTGGCTCCATCAGTTCTTGTTTCTTCTCCTCCGTGTTCAGTTCCCACCGGCTACTCCCTCAATTCTTGTTTGCTCAGCTGCTGTTTTTCCTCATCTCTCCAAGGTCGGCTTGTTGACACTAGCTACATGAATCTTCTCACGCAGCTAGGCCTTCACTCCATACTCTCATACTTCTGGCTCATTACATGACCATTCTGCTCCAAAAACCCCTCTACAATTCCCCCTTTCTTTTCTTGAGCCAGAAAGACCGTGTTTATTGTCCGCTGCAGGGCCCTTTGCAAGCAGGAGAATAAACACGGTAATACAAGGATGATAATACAAATCACAAACAATCCCATCAATAGCATTTTAATCAATCCGACCAGCCACGCTCCAATTCCCAAATTACCCAACCAGTCATCCAGAAACCCATGCTGTTCCCGTATTTTCTGTGTGGCATCCATGAGCTCTTTGATCTGCTTATGAATTGACCTGGAATGATCGTTCAGATCCATGCAACACATCCCATCAAACTCCTGACATCCGTGACCGTGCACTAATAATAAAAAATCTATAGCAGCTCTATTTTGTAAGGTAGCATGTCGGATACTATCTACATCATTGGCTAATGTTCCTAAAATTCTAGAAGTTTGATCAGCACTTTTTGCAACCCAGCAAGCTAAATTTCGCAATTGTGTTAGTCCTTGTGCAGCAGCAACACCCGGTGCAAAAATAGAAGAAAGAACTACTTTGGTCCTAGACCATAGTTCTACCTCATCTTTACATTCTTTCCCTAAGGTAGTGACACTTCTTTTAATCTTGTGTAGGTTAGTGTGGTTTAATATGACCTTTCGTGTAGGCATTAGTAAGCTTAATTTACCTATGGTACACGGACCTCCCAGTTTTTTACTGGGCAGCCCTGGCCAAGCCCTATCTCCACAAATCAGGAATAAACCTTCTGGTAATTTTCTAGGCATGGCCAAATCCGGTGCTGGCTCTGTTCGACTGCGCCCTACATTTGCACACCAGATAGATTCATTTTGCCACAATGGATTACTGGGTGTGACATTTTGTAATCTCTTTATGTTGTTCTGATAAATGTTTGATCCCTCTGTGTAATTGAAAAACACACAGGATTCCGCCTCTAAAGTTCCTAGGATGTCAAGTTCTTGGGGCTCTAAGGGACTGACAGGCAAGCTATCGTCCCATAAATCCCAATGTTCGCCACATTTCATTGCATTCTCACAGAGGCTCTGTTTCAGCACATTCAACCCTGCCACTATCTCCTTACTTTCAGATCTGTTTAAGGGGACCCCCACTAGACATGTATGAAAGGGTTTTTCAGGCTGAGCTAAGGAGGCACAAAACTGCGTCTGGTTCAAGCTCTGCATCAGAGTCACCCAAACGTTGTGACTCCCCTTCCACGGTGTCGGTGGAAGGACTATCGGTTGATGACCTTTTGTCAGGTCCAGGATCCAAAGCAGGCTTAACACAGAAAAAACAACCCCTTGCTTCATCATGACTGCGCCTTTTGCTCCCTTTTCTATACCTCCCACGCAAACCTTTTTTCACACTTCCCGCAGTCAGGGCACTGGATCTCTCGAGAGGTCAGTGTTCCGAGGCAGATCCTGAGTTGGCTCCTGTAGTTCGGGTTGTTTTTGTAGCCACGGCTTCACCCACTTAGCTGGTACCCATTTGGCTCCTGTATCTGTAACGACACATGCATACCCTCGACCCAACGTTATTAATTTCATTGGACCTTCCCACACACCAGTCACCCCATTTTTTACCATCACTTTGGCTTGTTCCTGTTCTTTCTGAAAAGCCTCCATACCTCCCTTTAACCCTGCACCATGTTTTACTGCTGGAGGTACAGAGTAGTCCTGTGGCAAGCGTAAAAAGTTTAGTACATAAAGCGCTTTACACAACCTGTCAGGAGGAGATAGCCCTGGCTCTCCCCCTTTTTGTTTTTGTAAAAGGTGTTTCAGAGTTTGATTCATGCGCTCCACAATAGCTTGTCCCGTTGGTGAATGTGGGACGCCCATTACATGCGTTATACCCCACAGTTGGAAAAAGTCCTGCATGGCGCGTGCCACATAGCCTGGGCCATTGTCCGTTTTAATCGTCTGTGGAATGCCCAGGGCTGCAATAGCAGAACGCATGTGTCGTTGAACGTGTTTGCCGGATTCGCCTGTTTGTGCTGTAGCCCAGGTAGCAAGGGAGAAACAGTCAACACTCACGTGGACATATTTCAGCCGTCCAAATTCGGGGATGTGTGTTACATCCATTTGCCATATCTCCAACGGTCCAGTACCGCGGGGGTTGACACCAGGTGCTAAACCACCCCCAAGATGTTGACAGTCTGGACAGGACTGGACTATCCCACGTGCATCTGCATTGTGTAGCCCAAACTGACGCCGCAGTACCTTAGCAGATTGATGGAAAAAGGCATGGGATCGTTGTGCTTGAGCGAAGCGATCAATTGAAGGCGCAGCCCAGGCAGGTGCGACAAGTTTGTCTGCCCGAGCATTGCCTTCAGCTAAGCCTTCCAGGAGTCCTGTGTGACTACGGATATGTGTGATGAAATATGGATGCAGTCGCTCTGTCAGCAAAAGCCATAATTCATGAAAAAGTTGGTATAGTTGTTCATTAGCTATCTCTTTGAGCAGAGCATGCTCCATCCTCTGGACAATCCCTACGACATATAAAGAGTCACATACCACATTAACAGGTGCTGTGTTCCATCGCCTGAAGACCTCCACCACAGCTCGCAATTCTAATTGTTGTGTAGACCCTTGAATGTCAGATAAAATTACATCATGCCACTTCCCATTGTCTAACCATGTTAGTGCTGCTTTTTGAGCTTTGCCTCCAGCATCTGTAAAAATGGTGACACCACTGACCGGACGTTCTGACCTTTTTGGTAATTCTTCCCATTGACCCAATTGCAGCACAGAGAAGTATTTGTGAGGGGGTAGATGTACCTTCAACTCGCCCCTATAATCCAATAACGCAACTTGTAATGGTATGGAATTTTGTAATGCCCATTGTAGATACTCTGCAACCAGTGGCATAACCAAAAAAGCAGGTTCGACGCCTGCTATCTCTACAACCCTCTGCTTTCCTTTCATTACAAGTTGTGCTATGGCCTCTACTTTCGTAGTGATGGTACGTTTTGGTTGCATAGGCAAAAAGATCCATTCCAGCACATGTAGAGGATCCTTGTCAGTCACCCACTGCATAATTAATGCCAGGGGGTGGCGATCGTGATTGATAACCAATACTCCAATACTGTAATCTGGGTCCCAACGGTGAGTGTATGCCATAGCTATTTTGGTACTCAGGTGTTTCAATGCCTGCTCAGCTTCCTGTGTCAATGTGCGGGGGGCATCTGCACCGCCTCCTCCCTTTAGCAATTGCATCAAAGGTGCCAATTCAGCACTGGTGAGACCACACAGGGTTCGCACCCAATTGAGGTCTCCCAACAGTTTTTGTACATCATTTAAAGTACTGATATTCACACGAATTTCTAGTTTTTGGGGTCTAACAGTTGTTTTGGTAATTTCCCACCCAAGGTACTTCCAATTTTCCTCCTGTTGTACCTTTTCTGGGGCTATTTGCAATCCACCTTTTGCTAGTTCAGTCTGCAGTGTATTAATCAATTGTTTTTTATCCAATTGTTTCCCTGCTATTAGAATGTCATCCATATAATGGTATATAATCAAATTTGGAAAATTCCTTCGCACAGGAGCAAGTGCCCAGGCCACATACATTTGACACATTGTCGGTGAATTTTTCATTCCCTGTGGTAACACAACCCAATGATAGCGTTTCATAGGTGCAGCTTTGTTCACTGATGGCACCGAAAAAGCAAATTTCTGATAGTCATCAGGGTGCAAAGGGATGGTGAAGAAACAATCTTTTAAGTCAATGATTAAAATGTCCCAATCTTTAGGGATCATATTGGGGGATGGGAGCCCTGGTTGTAGGGTTCCCATATCATCCATGACCTCATTGATTTTTCGAAGGTCATGTAACAAACGCCATTTGCCACTTTTTTTCGGAATAGTAAATATTGGGGTGTTCCATGGGCTTGTTGTGGGCTCAATATGACCTTTTTCCAGTTGCTCCTGTACCAAGCTTTCAAGGTGGGTGATTTTTTCTGCAGACAGCAGCCATTGATCAACCCAAACTGGGGTTTCTGTTTTCCAGGTTAGTTTTAGGATTGGTCGCCCTTCATCAATGGCCGCCTCTAAAAACCCTCACTGTTAGTTACCAAACGTGCCCCTAATTGACTTAATGCATCTCTCCCCAGTAAACAAATGGGGACAGGCATCACATATGGTCTTACTGTACAGGTACTCCCATCCTGCAATTTGCAACAAATCACATTTGTACTGATTTTAGTGGTCTGTATTCCCCCGACCCCCAAAATGGGCGTAGGGGGGATCTCCAATGGCCACGAATGAGGCCACGCTGCTTGACTGATTATTGTAACGTCTGCTCCAGTATCAATCAGCATAATGACCATGCACGTTTTCCCACCAGGTTCTTTTAGTGTTACCCGTTCTGTTGGTTTTGCCTTGCTGATATCCATTGCCAGATAAATGTCAGCCTGGCCTGTTGATCCAAAACCCCCAGCCCCTCTTATCTGATTCCCAGCTGTGGGCACAGCTGATTTAAAGGGGACCAGTTGTCCAATTTTTTCTCCTTTGGGTATATGAATTGGTGGCAGGGGGGTCCATACCATAATAGATATGACCCCTGTAAAATCGGCATCGATTATACCGGGTAAAACGAAAAGACCTTTTCGGGTCGTAGAGGATCGCCCGATAAGTAAGGCACTCAACCCGTGACCCAGTGGGCCTTTCATATCGGTGGGTATACATTGTACTTGCGGGTCTATCAGAGTCACCTCTACTGCTGTGGCAACGTCCACCCCAGCACTCCCTCTTGTGGTGGCGGCGACGCCATCCAGGCAGCCCGGGTGGAAGACCTGTTTTGTGTCATCGCGCTGGGTCTCCTCGCGCTCGCCCCCCCCCTGTTTCCCAGCCGAATTCCCTGCTTAGTGAATCTAGATCGGCATTCATCTGCACGGTGACCGTATTTCCGGCAGCGATTGCAGGTCCCTGCAAACCCGTGACTTTTTACTCGGCATTGAGCCTTAAGGTGTCCCGGTTTGCCACAGTTGTAACATTTTGGTCCCTGATCGCCTCTCCCTGATCGTACTAGAGGTTTCACCGCAGCCGCAAAGGCTGACGCCATGTATCCTGCTGTTTCTTCCGTTGTTCCTACGCGCTCACACGCATCCATCATTTCTGCCAGGCTAGAATTTTTGGGTAATGTCTGTAAAATGCGCTTACAAGTAGGATTAGCATTGTCGACTGCCAACGACATTAGCAACGCCTCTCGAGCTACATCGGTCAGCGATGCCCTTTCCAATGCTTCACGCAATCTTTCTAAAAATGTCATATAAGGCTCAGATGGACCTTGCCTTATTTTTGTATAGGCAGGAATTACTTTCCCATCTTCTGGGAGGGTTTTAAAAGCCTCTCGGGCTAAGGTGGCAGTAAGTGCCAAGGCTTCTGGTCTAAGTCGTGCCTGTCGTTGTAGATCGCTAAACTGCCCTTCTCCCACCAGTTGGTCAAATGTTATCCCTAAAAGTGGACCATTATCTCCCCTCCCCAGGTTTTCCACCGCTGCAGCCTGTGCTGCGTCATGCCACCTCGTCCGCCACAAGAGTTCCTGCATCGGGGTTAAAATCATCGCCATCAATTGCTTAAAATCAAAGGGTGCTAAAAGCGTAGACATAAAGATACTATTTATAAATGCTTGGGTATAAGGTGCATGCAACCCATTTTGTTGTACCGCTTTCCGTGCCTCCTTAACAATCTCCCACTGTAATCCTACCCAGCGCGGTGGTTCTCTCCGATTTCCCAAAATAACTGGGAAAGCTGTGGGCAGAATCTCCCCCTCCACTAGCGCATTCTGTATAACTCCTCGCCACCGTAATCGCGGATCGTCTCCTCCCCCGTCCCCCATGACAGAGTGCATACCAACATTCCCATCCATGTTTCTCATGCGGCTAGTCCCAGCCGCCTCAGCACCCCCCCGGCCCCCCTGGCCCCCCCGCGTAGGCATTCCCTTTCTTCTTCTCTCCTCTGCTCCTCCTTATGTTGTCGCTCAGTTAAGGTCGTCTGTCTTTCCAGGTCTTGTAATTTTGCTAACAATTTTTCCGCCCAAGCCACCGGATCCTTAAATTTCCCTGGACCGCCGGCAGGCGATGGGGGAGACGACGAGGGCAGAGGGGGATATTCGTATTCGGCACGATTTGCGAGATTGGCGGCTCGCCGAGGCTTGAAGGGTGGGGGGGTGGGCTCGGGTTGATGCTCAGCAACCTCCATTTCCTCCGGCTTAGGGGGCTCCCCTGTTGGTTTAGGGGGTATTTCAATTTTCTCCTGCTCTTCTGGTGGTGCGGAGGGGGGTTGAAAAAATCGGTATTGGCAGCTGACCAAAAACACGAAGACCTCTCGCCCCAGGGTTAACCTCTGTTGGACGCAGAGCCGTAAAAGCCCCTGCTGCAACAGCCCTCTCTGCTTTCATTTCTTGAAGAGCAGTAAGAACAGCCCTCCATGCAGTTGCCAGTTCTATTGCCTCCTTTTCCCCACTGCTTATCGCGTCCCATAAACCCTTTCCCAATATCTTCCCAAGTGTCCACCTTAAAAGCGCTCTGGGGGTCCGAAGGGAACCCATGCTCTCGACACCAAACTAACAGTCTCCGGAGCAAATGCTCATCATGTTTCACTCCTCTCTTAGAGAGGATATGTAGGAGAAGCCTTACTATCGCACTTTCTTCTTTAGCAATATTTTGGCCCATCTCCTTTTCCCCGGCTGCTCACCTCACTGGGTGTCCCGTTGCAACGTTCTTTTCTTTTCTTGCGAGTCGTCCTCCGTCTCGCCCCGGTCTTCAGACCCGCTGAGCCGTACTCCAGCCGGTGTACCTCCTTCTGGGCTATTCCCCGAACTTGCCGTCGATCAGCGTCTCATCAGGGTCACCATCTGAGGAGAAGGAACACGCCTCCACAAAATCCAATGTGAATCAAAGTGAAGACGTTTATTAAGCATAAGCTGTCCCTTTTATACATTTTGTACTTTCCCTGGCTGTAAGCATGTGCATTGCTATTCGTTAATATTACTAAACATACTCTTCTTTGATGTGTTGATTGGTCACTGCTCTGCCACCGGTCCTTCCTTAATTGGCTCCATCAGTTCTTGTTTCTTCTCCTCTGTGTTCGGTTCCCACTGGCTACTCCCTCAATTCTTGTTTGCTCAGCTGCTGTTTTTCCTCATCTCTCCAAGGTCGGCTTGTTGACACTAGCTACATGAATCTTCTCACGCAGCTAGGCCTTCACTCCATGCTCTCATACTTCTGGCTCATTACATGACCATTCTGCTCCAAAAACCCCTCTACAGCGTCACGGACAGGATCCTTGAGTTTTGGAAGGTATCAATAGCTTAGAGAGAATGGGCGCAAGTCTGACTGCAGCTGTTGAAACCCAAAAATCAGGAATTAGAAGACCCGGCACAGACGCCGCAGGCACTAAAGCTTTTGATGCAGTTGTTGCAAGAGCAGGTGGCAGATTTGGAGCAAAAAAACTGTGAATTGGAGGAACAGGTTAAAACTCTGCAAAATGAAGTAGGGAACGAACAAGAGAATGTAAGGTGTTTGCTGGAGGCTTTGGTAGAAGTTACTTGTTTGTGACTGCAAGGGGGGATGGAATTGTCAACAGGGAACTGATGCAGCCCTGTCCCATGGTGATTGTCACAAAAGGGATGGTTTGTACCCCAACGGGGAACTAGAGGAAGCGAGGACGTGATATGATTTACCGCGGGGTCCTCCGCAACCCCTTCGAACGCTGGTCAAAGTAGAATATGCTTATGAAGATAGTGATGACAATAACCCTAGAATGGTCACTAAGGAGGTGCTGTATACAGCAACTGAATTGGCTAAGTTGAAAAAAGAATATTTGCGCAATCCGAGGGAGTCTGAAACAGAGTATGTGTGGAGAGTGTCGTCAACTGGCGGAGATCAAATTATGTTGAGTGAAAGAGAAGCTGAGGGATATTGGGGACCTGGAGTGTTTTTGACTACCGGTGATCATAGGGCCCCTTGGTCTCTCACCCAGCGAGCAGCTTATTGGACTGGAGGTTTAAATCCCTTAGAACGGGGAGATCCTCTTGCACTTACAGGCTCGGTGGGTGGATCAGCTTGTGGAGAATGTGCACAAGGCAGCTTGTTTGCAGATGATGTATGATCGGGAATTGAAGTTTAGGCAGGAATCCCCAATGATGATACCGGTAGATCCTGAGAGGATGACTCCCCTGATTAGAGGTTTGCCCGATTCGTTGAAACCCTTAGGAATCCAATTACAAAGCACTATCAGAAATACCTCCCAGAGTGCATGGGTGACAGCTGCTTTAACCGGAGCTTTAACCCCGGATCGCCATATCCTGGGACAAAAAGTGTGGACGTGGGGGGAAGTAGCTCAAGAATTGATTAACTATGGGCGGAAATATGGTCCAGTGAAATCAGAACCTAAAAATGTGAGGCGTACAGAGGCGAAGTTTCCTCCGGCGAGGCCCTCTCCCCCAAACCTGGTGAATTTAAAGAGAGATAGTACATCTCGAAGGAAAGCATTGTGGATAATAGGACTGTTTGTGGTAAGTCTAGCACTATGAGAGGCTGAGCGTACTATTCGTCAACAATCAATCATTCTTAGAGGCCCCTTTAAGGTAATAAAACAAATTTTAGCAGGGACCCCTCTCCCTGATGGGGTGGCACAACGAGCATCCGTGCGGAAATGGTATGCGCAAATCGAACGTTATTGTAGTATCTTTAAAGTAACAGAAGGTGAAGGTAGCGCACAAGTAGGTGAATTAATTGCTGTTTGGAGTGTATTCCAATGTGAGGCTCAATCTTCTTCTCCTGTCTACAATCTACACTGACTCTTTCACTGTCTTCAAGGGGTGCACTGAGTGTCTTCCTTTCTGGGAGCAAAAGAGGTGGGAAGTAAACTGGGTACCAGTATGGCAGAAGGAAAAGTGGCAAGATATTCTAAGGGTTGCCAAACAAGGGGATTTTGCCATAGCCTGGGTAGCCTCTCATCAAAGCAGTGATGATCCAGCTAGTCGGTGGAATGGTGGGGCAGACAAATTGTCTCATTTGGCTTGCCTGCAAAAAGAACCAGTGACAGAGAGTCGGGAAGGACTATTGGAGTGGTTGCATGTCAGACGAGGACATACGGGAGCCAAAGATCTTTACTGTGAGGCACAAGCTCGAGGCTGGCCTGTCACTGGGGAAAACATAGTCCAAGCCTTGAAAGAATGGTTTAGCTCACTCCCAAGACCCCAATCAATTCCACCAGACAATGGTTAACCAAAACCTCATCTGGTCCTTTCACTAATAGGACCGAGAAGTTTCTTTTTTCTGTTCATTTACAGGTTGTAAGACAGAAGTTTGGAAAAGAAGAAGAGAGCGGCGTTTAATGGAAATTTTGGTTGTGTGTATAGTTTTAAGTTGTATAGCTTTAATAGTCTTTGCAATATGCCTTTATCACCATCGGCGAAATTGTTTTGGGCAGTTGCATGTTCTCTCGTTTGTACTGTTAAAGCACGCCCGGCGAGAGCATTGCTTCCTTGTCCTCAGATTTGACATGGGAAAATGAGTTCTTGTTGGGAAAATCGATCGCTCAAGCTTTTAATCTTACTAATTGCTGGGTGTGTGGCGGACCATTTGGTCTGGAAAGTTGGCCGTGGACCTCCATTCCTCTTGCTCCTGAGTGGATTGTGAGAAGAATCACCCTCACCTTGGCCCATACAATACCCTGCTCCTGGTCACTATTGTGTTAGTCAAACCCAGAAGGGAGGGATATATATTTGGGAACTAGCAATTGCACATGGACATACCCTCGAAACCAGCTACAATGGGGGATGGTACAATCAATCCCTGGTGGGAGAAGGTTTTCTGGTCCCCCACTAATTACACTCACTTTGGGGAAATATCAGGTGCAAACTGTGTTTGGAAACAATGGACAGGAGCTTGGCGATGCAAATGGTGCCAGAATGAAATGAATCGCATTAACTGTGACATGACAGGGGACCCCTTTGGCCCGGGAGCCATCTGAGTCAAAGGACTACCGCCCTGACAGATAGTGGCCAAGTCCCTCGCAAATGGGATGCAAACCCTGAAAGGTCATTATTGGATTTGGGGGCACCATGCATACAAAATGCTACAAAAAAATTGGACCGGGGTATGTTATATTGGGATGATATGACCACCATTCGTCTTACTTCTGGAAATTGACAGCCAAGAATTGGGAATCAAATTATATGATCCCTAACGAATTATTGAGTATTATGGACCTGCAACCTGGAACACCAATGAACCAATCAGCGGTGCTCGAGAACCAATCAACATTGGCTGGTTCTCGATTACCTGCTAGCAGAAGAAGGAGGAGTTTGTGGAAAATTAAATGACTCTAATTGTTGCTTGGAAATTGATGATAATGGAGATGTGATTACATTATATAACTCTTTTCTTATTTTATGACGTGTTATAACTGTGTTATAATTTTATCAAAAGTTGTTTGTTGTTATTGATGATGTTGTTAGACTTCTGTAAAGAAGAGGAGGTGTCTCATTCTGTTTATTAGAATGATATGAATCACAAGTCATTGGACTTATCTTTATTTCCTTGTATGCTTTTCTCTTCCCTTTTCCTTCTTTTAACCTCTTATATCTTTCTGTCCTTACCTTTCTACACCCCCTGGAATCGAACCATTGACGATTTCTGAGCCACGGGGTGATGTGGGGATCTGTTCCTTGTCCCCCTTTTTTTTCTGGCATTGTCTCAGAAATCGTCCTATCCCACGTGCTCAGACGCCATCTTCTGGGGTAAAGGACTACCTGACCTCGATGACATTTTCTGAGGCAAGAAGTTAGACACCGACTAGGGGTGAGTGACGTCTCCACCCTGCAGCCCTCCACCCCCTCCAGAGAGACCCATCCAGGATATCAGGCGACAGCCTGGCAATGGGCCAATCCTACGGGGCGGGAACCGGACCTGTCACGCCCTCGGGACTGTGAGTGGTGCAAACTGTGACTGGCGGCTCCACAACAGCATGACTCTGCAAAAATTCTCTGTAAAAGAGGCCGTTTTGCCCCACCATGTGCGTGCCCACCCCCGACTGCCGAGAATCAACAGAAGACCTACGGGATGCCGCGGGATCCAGGGTGGTGACTATCCTTTCCCTCTCAACTGATCTCTTTTCCTCTCTTCCTTTTACTTACCTCTCTTTCTCCCTTCCTTGTTCACTAAGTTGCCTCATTGTTGGACTTAATAAAGTCAAGGTTAAGTTTATTGATACCGTGCCTTGGTTGTGCTTTGTCCGAACTCAAGGATCACAAATCTATTTTATTTCTGGTCAGGATTTTGGGGGTACTTTACCTGCAGGCAGGTAAAGCATAATACTGGGTGATTTATCAGGCGGGTCCCACATGGACTGACTGCAATTGAATCAGGCGGGTCCCACGTGGACTGACTGCAATTGAATCAGGCGGGTCCCTCTCAGGACTGACTGCAATTGAATCAGGCGGGTCCCTCTCAGGACTGACTGCAATTGAATCAGGCAGGACCCTCTCAGGACTGACTGCATTGAAGTTACTAATAAGGTGGGTCCCTTTCGGGACTGCCTGCATTTAATTTCTAGATTTACTAATAAGGCAGATACGAGCTTAATCCGGAACCTGAGTCATATATTGAGTGGGAGCAAAGGCCAAAAAATATTATTGTACTACTCTGTGTGGGCCTCCAAGTGTCTTGAAAATAAGAAGGACTGATGTTGTGTTTAGACTTATAATGCAAATAATAAAGAATACACCTAGTGTTTCCTGGGTGAATATTTACACTTTTCAGGTGAAAAGATCACTGTTCAGGAGATTTCATTGGCCAGCAAGGTGTCATCCTCTAATTCATATTATCGAGGCTATCAGTGGAATACTCTCTGATGGTTTCCAAGTCAGCTCTCTTTCTTCAGGCATATTCTGCCTTTTCTTTGGAGACAGAACAGGAGGGTATGAGAAGAGTCTTTTCTCAGGTTATTAGTCACACTCAGCTCATTATCTTCTCTGATTCAAAGTCAGAAATCAGTGTGACTTTTTGTAAGCTAAGATTTGACTATATAAAAGAATAAACTGTTGTTCAGATCTCTCTGCTGTTGATAATCACAATTAAAATGCGATTCATCTATTCAGAATGATTATGCTTAATGATTCGCTTGAAATCACTTTCAAAGATCTTATGAAAAATTAAGATCTCAGTTAAATTCTAAAGTGCATTGATTCTGGCTTACAACGATTTATACTGTATTAATCTATTATAAAAGTGTGTTCAATTCATTCAAACTGTGAACTAGAGTCATTAAGGACTGACATCTGAGACATACGCATTATTTTCAGTAAGTGTTATTACCATTAGGTGATGATGAAATAAAGACTTAACTATGATGCCAGTATAACCATAATGTATACTAGGAAGACAGGTTTAGCTTATTTGTAAAACATCAGAAACTGTAGAATCATATAAATGCAAATGCACACGTTAAAACTGGACCACGTTTGAAGGCGTAGCTATGTTTAAACATGCAAATATCAAGGATTGTACAGAGCAGGCCAATATATTAATCAATAAATAGATAAGAAATTTGATGATTAAACATTAGAGGTATTGATACAAACATTTGTGAATAAAGGAACCCCAAGAAGAAATGATCAAAAACATCAGTATACAAGAACATTAAATCATTTATAAATTTGCAATGTAATATGATAAGAAGAACCAGAAAAAAGGGCAAATTTCAATTTCTTGGTCTAGAACTGGATCCAAACTTTTCAGAAGATAGGTGAGGTTTTTTTCCCCTCCACATACCAATGTCAGTGCAGTCTTGTACTGTAAATGCCGTTGAAGGAGATAATAGGACTAGGCAATTGTCTTTATTTAGCCTGCACCTGGGGCTAAACAATAGCAGTTTTTCTCTCACCCAATGTCCCTTCCCCAAATGAGGTAGAGAATTGGGAAAAAGAGAGGGAGACTTAGAGGATAAAACTAACCAGATTTAATAAAATGAAGAAATCAATATAAATGACAACACAAAAGAGACAAAAGTATGCTTATCTGCAGATCACTTGCAAGTTACTCCAGGGATCACAACAAGGAAGAGAAGGGGGGGGGAATAATAATAATAATAATAATAATAATAATAATAATAATAATAAAAAAAAAAAGGCAAGGAGAGCAGGAAAAGACCCACTTCATCTTAGCAAACCCTCTCTTTTATAGTGAGCTTGATGTTAATGATATAGAATACACCTGTGGGGCAGCCAGGGTCAGCCGCCCTGGATTTAACTGCTGAGGGCCTTGATCACCATGTCTGGCCAAAAACTGAAACCAAATCCCAGGGAAACCAGGACAGCAATTCTGATGGAAAAGCCCATGAAGACCAAGGGAAAGATCTTACAGCTGAATTCATTGCACTTTTACTGCAGATGTTGCAATCTGATCTGATTACGGTGGCCTGATATAAATCATTGGAATTGTGCAATTTTTTTAAAGTATGCACTCAGTTAACTCCATAGAGAATGTTTTCCATCACCATTGCATGATATGTTACTAGAAAATATTGAAAAAAGTAGAAAATATAGAGAAAGATAAAAAACATGATGTTGAAGATATCTTATGAGATTATGTAATAGTTATTATTATTATTATTATTGACTAGCAAAAGAGTGAGGATGAACTATAAGTAAACTGTAAACAAAAACTTTATGAAAAAAGTTTGGAATGCATTATTTAATGGGTAAATAAAAGCAGAACTGAGATATCTGTACTGAGGAAATAAAACAAAATTTCAGGAATACAACTGAAAATAAAACCTATGGCTATATTTTTGCAAATGTCTGCCACCTTGAATTTGGCAACAAATCCATGTAATAGGCAGAAATAGACCCCACACTTTATGGTACTGTTTAGTAATTTAATGTTTTTTAACCTAATTCTTTGCCCTTTGCTGCACTTCCCCTTCAATAATATGATGCTACATTTCACAATACATCTTTTTTCACCTAAAATCATGAGAGGTGTCAGATAAGCTTCTAAGAGTAAGCGAGCTAGAAATATAATGATACTAAAGTGATACTAGGCGTGACAGTGATACATGGGAAAGGTTTATGTCGTAGGGGCAAAAGGGTTCTGGGACAGGAATTAGCAGGGCTCATTCGGAGAGCTTTAAACTAGATTCGAAGGGGGATGGGGTGGTAGCTGGGCTTGCACCACTGGGGCAATGCTCTATTGTTGAGGTAGACCAGGAGGCCTCCCATCCCCCTGGGGTGAAATCAGGGGGTGAATCTGGGATGAAATCGGTGTGCCCAGCTCGCTCCCTGAAATGCCTGTACACCAATGCACGCAGCATGGGGAATAAGCAGGAGGAGTTAGAAATCCGTGTTCGGTCGGGGGGCTATGATCTAGTGGCAATTACAGAGACTTGGTGGGACGCCTCGCATGACTGGAATGTGGTCATGGATGGCTATGTCCTGTTCAGGAAAGACAGGCCGCTAAGGAGAGGTGGTGGAGTTGCTCTTTATGTGAGTGAGCAGCTAGAAAGTATTGTGTTCTGTCCAGGGGCAGATCAGGAGCAAGTTGAGAGTTTGTGGGTGCGAATTAAGGGGCAGGCTGGCAGGGGGTGATACTGTTGTGGGTGTCTATTACAGGCCACCAGATCAGGATGAGGACGGTGATGAGGCCTTCTACAGGCAGCTGAGAGCAGTCTCGCAATTACAGGGCCTGGTTGTCGTGGGGGATTTCAACTACCCTGATATTTGCTGGGAGGCCTACTCAGCCAGCCATCCCCAGTCCAGGAGGTTCCTCCAGTGCATTGATGATAACTTTCTGATGCAAATGGTGGATGAGCCAACTAGGAGAGGAGCGCTGCTGGATCTGATCCTCACTAACAAGGAGGGTCTGGTTGAAGAGGTGAAGGTTGAGGGCAGCCTTGGTTGTAGCGACCATGAGATGGTAGAGTTCAGGATCTCATGTGGCAGGAACAGAATAGCTAGCAGAATCACAACCCTGGACTTCAGTAGGGCCAACTTTGGCCTTTTCAAGCAATTGCTAGGGGAAATCCCATGGGACAGGGTACTAGAAGGTAAGGGGGCCCAAGATAGTTGGTTAGCGTTCAAGGACTGCTTCTTCCGAGCTCAAGATCAGAGCATCCCAACAGGTAGGAAGTCAAGGAAGGGTACCAGGAGACCTGCATGGTTGAACAGGGAACTGCTGGGCAAACTCAAGTGGAAGAAGAAGGTGTACAGATCGTGGAAGGAGGGGCAGGCCACTTGGGAGGAATATAAGTCTGTTGTCAGAGGATGTAGAGAGGCAACTAGGAAAGCTAAGGCCTCCTTGGAATTAAACCTTGCAAGAGAGGTCAAGGACAACAGAAAGGGCTTTTTCAAATACATTGCAGGTAAAGCCAACACTAGAGGCAATGTAGGCCCACTGATGAATGAGGTGGGGGTCCTGGAGACAGAGGATAAAAAGAAGGCGGAGTTACTGAATGCCTTCTTTGCCTCTGTCTATACTGTTGGAGGCTGTCCTGAGGAGCCCCGGACCCCTGTGGCCCCAGAAGAAGTCAGGATAGAGGAGGAATCTGTCTTGGTTGATGAGGGCTGGGTCAGGGACCAATTAAGCAACCTGGACGTCCATAAATCCATGGGCCCTGATGGGATGCACCCGCGGGTGCTGAGGGAGCTGGCGGAAGTCATTGCTAGGCCACTCTCCATCATCTTTCCTAAGTCATGGGCAACGGGAGAGGTGCCTGAGGACTGGAGGAAAGCGAATGTCACTCCAGTCTTCAAAAAGGGCAGGAAGGAGGACCCGGGTAACTATAGACCGGTCAGCCTCACCTCCATCCCTGGAAAGGTGATGGAGCAACTTGTTCTTGGTGCTGTCTCTAGGCACATCAAGGATAGGGGGATCATTAGGGGCACTCAGCATGGCTTCACCAACGGGAAGTCATGCTTAACCAACTTGATAGCCTTTTATGAGGATGTTACCCGGTGGATAGATGATGGTAAAGCTGTGGATGTGGTCTATCTCGATTTCAGTAAAGCGTTTGACACGGTCTCCCACAGCATCCTCGCAGCTAAACTGGGGAAGTGTGGTCTGGATGATCGGGTAGTGAGGTGGATTGTGAACTGGCTGAAGGGAAGAAGCCAGAGAGTAGTGGTCATCAGGACAGAGTCCAGTTGGAGGTCTGTGTCTAGCGGAGTTCCGCAAGGGTCGGTTCTGGGACCAGTTCTAGTCAATATATTCATTAATGACTTGGATGAGGGAATAGAGTGCACTGTCAGCAAGTTCGCTGATGACACAAAACTGGGAGGAGTGGCTGAGATGCCGGAAGGCTGCGCAGCCATTCAGAGAGACCTGGACAGGCTGGAGAGTTGGGCGGGGAGAAATTTAATGAAATATAACAAGGGCAAGTGTAGAGTCCTGCATCTGGGCAAGAACAACCCCATGTACCAGTACAAGTTGGGGACAGAGCTGTTGGAGAGCAGCGTAGGGGAAAGGGACCTGGGGGTCCTAGTGGACAACAGGATGACCATGAGCCAGCAGTGTGCCCTTGTGGCCAAGAAGGCCAATGGCATCCTGGGGTGTATTAGAAGGGGTGTGGTTAGCAGGTCGAGAGAGGTTCTCCTCCCCCTCTACTCTGTCCTGGTGAGGCCGCATCTGGAATATTGTGTCCAGTTCTGGGCCCCTCAGTTCAAGAAGGACAGGGAACTGCTAGAGAGAGTCCAGCGCAGAGCCACGAAGATGATTAAGGGAGTGGAACATCTCCCTTATGAGGAGAGGCTGAGGGAGATGGGTCTCTTTAGCTTAGAGAAGAGGAGACTGAGGGGTGACCTCATTAATGTTTATAAATATGTAAAGGGCAAGTGTCAAGAGGATGGAGCCAGGCTCTTCTCAGTGACATCCCTTGACAGGACAAGGGGCAATGGGTGCAAGCTGGAGCACAGGAGGTTCCACTTAAATTTGAGGAAAAACTTCTTTACTGTAAGGGTGACTGAACACTGGAACAGGCTGCCCAGAGAGGTTGTGGAGTCTCCTTCTCTGGAGACATTCAAAACCCGCCTGGACGCGTTCCTGTGTGATATGGTCTAGGCAATCCTGCCCCGGCAGGGGGATTGGACTAGATGATCTTTCGAGGTCCCTTCCAATCCCTAACATTCTGTGATTCTGTAAAGACTGAAAGATATGAAAACATCATGAGTTAATAGAATGGCACCTTTCTGCGTTTAAGCAAAGCTGTAAAAAGTGAAACAATCTGTGTGCTGTTCTTGTGCAAATCATAATCAATGTCTGAAATTTTAAAATGCAGATTTAGGTTTTGGGGTCATCACTGATAGCATGATATTTTATCTGTTTTAGCACAAGTATATAGAAGGACTGTGTCCTGATGAGGTGCTTACTCAAGTCTATGAAAACAATTTTACTGTACTGTATTGTTAGCAAATTTAGTAGGTGCAATAATTATGTAAGTATTTAAAGCATACTGATGAAGAAAGTTAGATTTGATACATCTTTTGCTTACAGTAGACTTGAAACATAAAGTAGTTTGGTGATATTTTCTTATTCTGCAGTGATTATTGGTATCTCAATGTATTATGATAAAACAATGTATTTTATTTTTTAAAAGATAAGGGAACAAACCACCCAAAATATTTCTATACATAATAGTACTGTGTAATAGTGCCTCCTACTAGGCATAGAAAACCTTATACTTAGTACCAACAAAGAAGTCAATTTTAACTCTTCGTTTAAACAGAAGGGAAAAGAACATTAAATTCTTTTCAAGTTTGCTAGAAGATGAGTTAGAAGCAACTTCAAGCCCTAGAGCACTTGCAGGGGTAAGTAGAAGGCCACTAATTTAGAGGATTCTCTTGAATATTTTATTTCTTTTGTTTTTAATCAAGGAATTTAAATCAGGTAAGTATTTCCCACAGCAGCTGTATGAATCTCACTAGTATTTATATTGACCTCTTAATTGTTATAAAAACATGTATTTTGGTACAATTATCATTAACTTGCAAGCAATAACCTTTTACATGCTTAAAGTGGTTGCAGTGGTTGTTATTATAGCTCACTTTGATTGCTGTTCATTTAGTATGCTGTTTTTAAGACAAATGTAATCAACTCTTCATTTTGCATTTAAAATGCATAAGGCGAAGTGCATCATAACAGGATGTAATTATGTATTAATCAAATTAGCACAACACTTCAAAGGCCCTGGCTTTTTACTAGGCTACTATTAGATCACAATTCATGATGGAAAGAAGCAGTGTAGTGAAAGGCTTGGCAGGGGAGCTGTTTATTTTCTTTCCAGAAAAATATGTTGTGGGTTAACTATCATGAAGGGAAAAAATGTGGAGGAAAAGTAACAGTAAACATTAAAATAAAGCACAATGAATGGAATTTAAAATACTACTGTGGCTTTGTTAATGAAAAACATATATATAGTAATTAGTTGATAACACAACAGATCTCAAATGACCTATTGTTTAATTATTCAAACATCATGACCCAAACAAAGAAGAGTCAGATTATTCAATATTCACATTGTGAAACAGGAACAGCTGGGAAGGTTCTTCCCCCATCATATGATTACCAAACTACATATCCACAAGACCCTTCAGGTAACACTTTTTCACTACTGTTTCTCAACACTTTCAAGTATATGCTATCCATTTTCAGTTTATGGTCATTTTAAATTATGCTTTAGAATATGAAGTGAGGCCTTGTGGCATACTGACTGTCGGGTTCCGGATTTAAGGTCCGCCTCTAAAGCAAATCTAGAAATAAAATGCAGACAGCCGCCCCCCGTCCGCCCCCCCCGAGAGAGAGAGAGGGAGAGAGAGAGGCCCGCCTAATTAGTCAAAAAAAGGAGCAAATCTAGAAATAAAATGCAGACAATCCCCGTCCCCTGCTCCCCGAGAGAGAGAGAGAGAGAGAGAGAGATCCGCCTAATTAGTAATTCCAGTGCAGCCCACGTGCGGCGTGCCTGGTTCAATGCAGACAGCCCGCGCGCAGGGCCCGCCAAAAATATAAATAATTCCAGTGCAGCCCACGTGCGGCGTGCCTGGTTCAATGCGAACACCCAGTATGCTTAACCTGCCGGCAGGTAAAGCACCCCCAAACAATCCTGACCCGAAATATTAAAGATTCGTGATCCCTGAGTTCAGACAAAGCACAACCGAGGCACGGTATCAACACACTTGGCTCTGACTTTATTAGGTCCAACACTGAGGCAACTCAATATTCAAGGAAAAGAGAGAGAGAGATGAAAGAAAGAAAGAAACAGAGAAAACAGTTGAAAGAGAAAGAAAAAGAAAATATTCACCACCCTGAGATCCAGCGATGTCCTCCTTGGAAGATGGCGGTGAGGGTCCCGCGTGGTGAAGTGATCCAGCCTCTTTTATAGAGTTTTTCGGCAGAGTCATGTGACTGGGAGCCGTCAGTCAACAGTTCGCACCAATCACAGGTCCGAAGGCGGGACATGTCCGGTTCCTGCGCCGTAGGATTGGTCCCTTGCCAGGCTGTCACCGGAGACACGCATCCGGAGGAGGGTGGAGGGCGGGCGCCTAGCTTATTGCGCCATCCCACGTTGCCAGGCTCAGGCATTCCAGGCAGCCGCCATAAGATGTCGCCCGAGCACGTGGTTTACGATTTCTGAGACAATGCTCAAAAGGAAGGGCCAGATTCCCACACTGACTCCTACATGGAATAGTCATGATTTAGGAAACCCAATCTAAGATGCTTTCAGCGGAATACAGCAAAGCATCAGGAATGCATAAGGGAATGGTGTCTGTGTTACACTCCTTGAAATGTGAGGGCGTGCACTAAAATGTTGTCCTGGTTTCGTGGGGATAAAATTCATAGAATCACTTTTCTCTTATATTTTGTTTCAATTTGTGGCTAGCTGTGGTATGGTGATCAAGGCCATTAGCAGTTAAACCCAGGGCAGCTGACCCAGGCTGGCCCACAGGTGTATTCTATAACATTAATGTCAGGTGCACTATAAAAGGGAAAGCTTGCTGAGGAGGGGTGGTGCTGCTTTTTTTTTTTTTTTTTTTTTTTTTTTTTTTTTTTTTTAATATCATCTGCTCTCTTCTTCTCAACAATTGCTATCTCTTGAGCAACTTGATACCCATCTGTAGGCTAAGTATGATTTTGTATGTTCTGTATTAGTGTTGATATTGGTTTTCTTATTTTATTAAATCGGTTTAAATTTTAACTCGTGAGTCTTCCTCCTTTTCCCAATTTCCTTCCTTGGTTGGGGAAGGGATGTACCGGCACTGCAGGGCAGGCTCTGGGAAGACCCAGTCTGGGCCCAGTGACGGTCGAGACCTGGATTCAGGGATGCACAGATCGGGATCGGGGGCAGCAGGAAAACGGATAGAGTCCTCCTTGGACACTGGCCAAAGGCTCAAGCTGTACAAGCAGCCCGAAGCAGCAGAAACACCCAAACACAGCAGAGAAGCCAGGGAAGGGCAGCAGGAAGAAGGCAAGGGGCGAGACCCTCGTGATCCCCCCGCTTTATACTGAGAATGACGTGTATGGGATGGAATACCTTCGCTGGTCAATTTTGGGTCACCTGCCCTGTCTGCTCCTCCCTGCAGGTGCGACCCCCCTTTGGCTCTTCACTCGTAAGCAGTGAGGAATTTAGCAGTGACCTTGGTTTCTCTAAGACTAAGTACAGCAAGAGCCCTTCTGCATAACATCCCTACCGGTGCCTCAGTGATAACTACAAACTTCGAGTGTTATCAGTCCTGGAAGCAGACACTGTCTGCAAAACATGCAGTTAGTTTCAGAAGGTGAGGTTACTTAGAAGAGACTTAGCTGAAAGTAAAAATCACTGAAAGGAAAATTGGCCTGGTTTAGGCCAAACCAGGACATTCCACCCCTTATTCCATACCATTCACGTCATACTCAGATCACCACTACCTTTTCATTTTCAAATATATACAGACATCACTAGTTTATGATTCATCTCTATACAAAAAGTTCATTAAGTTCATTTAGTTCAGGATTGTGGGTTTCCATCTGGCTTGCAGTCTCTCAGGGCAGGAGACATGGTTTGAGTTTTGTCACGGTTCGTGCCCACGGGTTGCAGGTTAAAGATGTCAGTCTTGAGGAGGTTACCGGACGCCACTTGCAGCTAGCTCCAGTCTCGTCACCACAGTCTCGTCACCACCCTGAGATCCAGCGATGTCCTCCTTGGAAGATGGCGGTGAGGGTCCCGCGTGGTGAAGTGATCCAGCCTCTTTTATAGAGTTTTTCGGCAGAGTCATGTGACTGGGAGCCGTCAGTCAACAGTTCGCACCAATCACAGGTCCGAAGGCGGGACATGTCCGGTTCCTGCGCCGTAGGATTGGTCCCTTGCCAGGCTGTCACCGGAGACACGCATCCGGAGGAGGGTGGAGGGCGGGCGCCTAGCTTATTGCGCCATCCCACGTTGCCAGGCTCAGGCATTCCAGGCAGCCGCCATAAGATGTCGCCCGAGCACGTGGTTTACGATTTCTGAGACAATGCTCAAAAGGAAGGGCCAGATTCCCACACCACCCCGTGGCTCAGAAATCATCAACATATAGTCAGTAGTTCGATTCCAGGGGGTGTAGAAAAGTTCGATTCCAGGGGGTGTAGAAAAGTTCGATTCCAGGGGGTGTAGAAAAGTTAGGACAGAAAAAGATAACAGGTTAAAAGAAAGAAAAGGGAAGAGACAAGGAAATGTAGAAAGGTAAGGATAGAAAAAGATAATAGGTGTTGAAGAAAGACAAGGGAAGAGTAAAGCATACAAGGAAATAAAGATAAGTCCAATGACTTGTGATTGGTATCATTCTAATAAACAGAATGAGTCACCTCTTCTTCTTTACAGAAGTCTAACAACAACAATATCATCAACAATGATAAATAGCTTTTGATAAAGTTATAGTGCAACTATAACATGTAAACAAAATGAGAAAAAGTTATACAGTGTAAACACATTTCCATTATCATCAATTTTCAGGAAACAATTACAGTCATTTAACTTTGGCACAAACTCCTTCTTCTGTTAGCAGGTAATCGAGAACCAGCCAATCTTGATTGGCTCTCGAGCGCCGCTGATTGGTTCATTGGTGTTTCAGGTTGCGGGTCCATAATACTCAATAATTCGTTGGGGATCATATAATTTGATTCCCAGTTCTTAGCTGCCAATTTTTAGAAGTATGAAGCATATCATCCCAATATACCATACCCCAGCCCAATTTTTTGGTAGTATTTTGAATGCATGGTGCCCGCAAAACCAAAAATGACCTTTCAGGGTTCGCATCCCATTTGCAAAGGACTTGGCCATGATCTGGCAGGGCGGTAGTCCTTTGACTCAGATGGTTCCCAGGCCAAAGGGGTTCCCTGTCACACCACAGTTAATGCAATTAATTTAATTCCATCCCCATTTGCATTACCATGCTCCTGCTCAGTGTTTCCAAACACAATTTGTACCTAATATTTCCCCAAAGTGAGTGTAATCAGTGGGGGACCAGAAAATCTTCTCCCACCAGGGACTGATTGTAGCACCCTCCCTTTTGGTTGTAACTAATACAATAGTGACCAGGAGCAGGGTGTTGCATAGGCCAAGATGAGGGTGATTCCTTTCACAATCCACTCATGAGCAAGAGAAATGGAGATCCACAATCAACTTTCAGACCAAATGGTCCGCCACACACCCAACAATTAATAAGCTTAAAAGCTTGAGTAACCAATTTTCCCAACAACAAGAACTCATTTTCCCCATGTTAAACCTGAGAACAAGGAAGCAAGGTTCTCGCCGGGTAGGCTTTGAACAGTATAGGCGAGACAACATACAACTGCCCAAAACAATTTGTCAATAGTGACAAAGGCACATTGCAAAAATTATTAAGGCTATACAATTTAAAACTATACATTCAATCAAAACTTCCATTAAATGTTGCTTTCTTCTTCTGCTTCTCTGAACTTCTATCTTCCAACCTGCAAGGAACAGAAAAAGAAACTTCTCGGTCCTATTAGTGAAAGGACCGGATGAGGTTTTAGTTAAAATGATGGAACAATCCATCGTGTATTAATTTTATGCTCCTTTCCCAGGGCATCTTTTGCTTTCCATGCATATTCATTGAACGGAGCAACAAGTACCAGTGGAACTTCTCCCACGGTAGGGAGTTTTACCAGTACTGGTTGTCCTGGATGATAAGCTGAATTTTTGGGGTGATCTGGACCCTTGGGGGCAGGTATAATTGTCGGGGGCTCCGGATAAAAAGCTGTAATTTTCGGGCTGCCAAATTTTCCCCACCGGTTGTTCACCAAAGTGAGAGCATCCCATAACCGGTTTGCCCATCCTGGGTCATGCGGTTTTAGGAATCGCTTTAGTAAGCCATTGGTCCTTTCCACTATCCCATTTGCTTGGGGGTAGTAGGGAGTGTGGAAAGTCCATTTGATTCCCTCTTCAGTTGCCCAATCCTGAACCATCTTTGCTGAAAAATGTGAGCCATTATCCGATTGAATCGATTGAGGTTTTGGGAAAGAACTAAACCATCCTTTTAAGGCTTGGATGGTGTTTGCCCCGGTGGCTCGGGCAAACGCTTCTGCCTGTGCCAGTCCTGATATCACTTCCACTCCCACTAACACATATTGCTTTCCTTCTGATTTGCGAAAAGGTCCAATATAATCTACTTGCCAGGTTTCCCACAGTCCTTTTCCGCTTTTAATGTGTAGGGGAGGGCTGTCTAGGGGATGTCTGTCGAGTCGGTGACGGCATAAGCTGCACCCGGAAATACATGTTCGACAGTTCTCCCTTGTGACAGGCCAGCCTCGAGCCTGTGCTTCGCAGTAAAGGTCTTTGGCTCCTGTGTGTCCTCGTTTGACATGTAGCCACTCCAATAGTCTCTCCCAATTTTCTGTTACTGATTCATTTTGTAAGGGAGCCAGACGAGACAATTCGTCCACTTTATTGTTCAATTGGCTAGTTAGATCGTCACTGCTTTGGTGAGAGGCCACCCAGGCTATGGCAAAATTCCCTTGTTTGGCAATTCTTACAATGTCCTGCCACTTTTCCTTTTGCCATACCGGTATCTGGTTGACTTCCCACCCATTTTTCTCCCAGAAAGGAAGCCACTCAGTGCACTCCTTGGAGACAGTGAGAGAGTCAGTGTAGATGTAGACAGGAGAAGAAGATTGAGCCTCATGTTGGAAAACACTCCAAACAGCAATTAATTCACCCACTTGTGCACTACCTTCACCTTCTGTTATGATTTTCTCATCAGTCTGGGCTTGTAAAGCAGCAGCTCGATACTTCCACACTTTTGCCTCACGTTTGGCTGAGGCATCAGTGAGCCCGGTATTTGGTGATTGCTTGGAAAATGGAAGCACTACTTGTATGACAGGAGGTGGGAGGTTATTCTCATGATCTGGAGAGAATTCCTCCTGTATAGCTAATTTTTTAGGTGTGCCTTCTGATACGTTAAAGATGCTACAATAATGTTCAATTTGTGCATGCCATTTCTGTACAGAAGCTCGTTGTGCCACCCCGTCAGGGGGAGGGGTCCCTGCTATTTCCTTAAAGGGGCCTCTGAGAATGATTTGTTGCTGACGAATCATGTGCTCAGCCACTAGTAGTGCTAAGCTTACCACAAATAGTTCTATTATCCACAACACTCTCTTTCGAGATGTACTATCTCTCTTTAAATTTATCAGGTTTGGGCGAGAGGGCCTCGCTAGAGGACACTTTGCCTCCACACGCCTCACATTTTTAGGTCCTGATTTCACTGGACCATATTTCCACCCATAGTTAATCAATTCTTGAGCTACTTCCCCCCACGTCCACACTTTTTGTCCTGGGATACAGCGATCCGGGGTTACAGCTCTGGTTAAAGCAGCTGTCACCCGTGCACTCTGAGGGGTATTTCTGATAGTACCTTGCAACTGAATTCCTAAGGGTTTCAATGAATCAGGCAAACCTCTAACCAGGGGAGTCATCCTCTCAGGATCTACCGGTATCATCATTGGGGATTCCTGCCTAAGCTTCAATTCCCGATCATACATCATTTGCAAACAAGCCGCCTTGTGCACATTCTCCACAAGCTGATCCACCGAGCCTGTAAGCGCAAGAGGATCTCCCCTCTCCAAGGGATTCAAACCTCCAGCCCAATAAGCTGCTCGCTGAGTGAGAGACCAAGGGGCTCTATTATCACCAGTAGTCAAAAACACTCCAGGTCCCCAATATCCCTCAGCTTCTCTTTCACTCAACAGAATCTGATCACCACCAGTCAACGACACTCTCCACACATACGCTGTCTCAGACTCCTTTGGACTGCGTGAAAAATCCCTTTTCAACTTAGCCAATTCAGCTGCTGTGTACGGCACCTCCTTAGTAACCATCTTAGGATTATGGTCCTCACTATCCTCATAAGCATATTCGACCTTAACCAGCGGTCGAAGGGGTTGCGTAGGACCCTGCGGTAAATCACATTGTGTCCTCGCTTCCTCTGGTTCCCCCTTGCGGTACAAACCATCCCCTTTGTGATCCTCACCAGGGGACGGGGCTGCATCAGCTGCCTGTGCACGACTCCGTCGCCCTCTGCAGTCACAAGCACGTAAGTTCTCCACAAAAGCCTCCTGCAAACACCTTACGTTCTCCCGCTCATTCTCTACTTCATCCTGCAGAGTTTTAACCCTTTCCTCCAATTCACAGTTTCTCTCCTCTAAAGTTACCAACCGATCTTGCAACAACCGCACCAAAAGCTCTTTTGTCTGCGGCGTCTGTGCCGAGTCCTCCAACTCCTGCTCTTGCGTTACATCAAATGCACTCAGAATTGCACCCATTCTCTCTAAGTTATTGATACCTTCCGAAAACTCAAGGATCCTGCCGACTACGCCAATTTATAAATGTCGGGTTCCGGATTTAAGGTCCGCCTCTAAAGCAAATCTAGAAATAAAATGCAGACAGCCGCCCCCCGTCCGCCCCCCCCGAGAGAGAGAGAGGGAGAGAGAGAGGGAGAGAGAGAGGCCCGCCTAATTAGTCAAAAAAAGGAGCAAATCTAGAAATAAAATGCAGACAATCCCCGTCCCCTGCTCCCCGAGAGAGAGAGAGAGAGAGAGAGAGATCCGCCTAATTAGTAATTCCAGTGCAGCCCACGTGCGGCGTGCCTGGTTCAATGCAGACAGCCCGCGCGCAGGGCCCACAAAAAATATAAATAATTCCAGTGCAGCCCACGTGCGGCGTGCCTGGTTCAATGCGAACACCCGGTATGCTTAACCTGCCGGCAGGTAAAGCACCCCCAAACAATCCTGACCCGAAATATTAAAGATTCGTGATCCCTGAGTTCAGACAAAGCACAACCGAGGCACGGTATCAACACACTTGGCTCTGACTTTATTAGGTCCAACACTGAGGCAACTCAATATTCAAGGAAAAGAGAGAGAGAGATGAAAGAAAGAAAGAAACAGAGAAAACAGTTGAAAGAGAAAGAAAAAGAAAATATTCACCACCCTGAGATCCAGCGATGTCCTCCTTGGAAGATGGCGGTGAGGGTCCCGCGTGGTGAAGTGATCCAGCCTCTTTTATAGAGTTTTTCGGCAGAGTCATGTGACTGGGAGCCGTCAGTCAACAGTTCGCACCAATCACAGGTCCGAAGGCGGGACATGTCCGGTTCCTGCGCCGTAGGATTGGTCCCTTGCCAGGCTGTCACCGGAGACACGCATCCGGAGGAGGGTGGAGGGCGGGCGCCTAGCTTATTGCGCCATCCCACGTTGCCAGGCTCAGGCATTCCAGGCAGCCGCCATAAGATGTCGCCTGAGCACGTGGTTTACGATTTCTGAGACAATGCTCAAAAGGAAGGGCCAGATTCCCACACTGACTCCTACATGGAATAGTCATGATTTAGGAAACCCAATCTAAGATGCTTTCAGCGGAATACAGCAAAGCATCAGGAATGCATAAGGGAATGGTGTCTGTGTTACACTCCTTGAAATGTGAGGGCGTGCACTAAAATGTTGTCCTGGTTTCGTGGGGATAAAATTCATAGAATCACTTTTCTCTTATATTTTGTTTCAATTTGTGGCCAGCTGTGGTATGGTGATCAAGGCCATTAGCAGTTAAACCCAGGGCAGCTGACCCAGGCTGGCCCACAGGTGTATTCTATAACATTAATGTCAGGTGCACTATAAAAGGGAAAGCTTGCTGAGGAGGGGTGGTGCTGCTTTTTTTTTTTTTTTTTTTTTTTTTTTTTTTTTTTTTTTAATATCATCTGCTCTCTTCTTCTCAACAATTGCTATCTCTTGAGCAACTTGATACCCATCTGTAGGCTAAGTATGATTTTGTATGTTCTGTATTAGTGTTGATATTGGTTTTCTTATTTTATTAAATCGGTTTAAATTTTAACTCGTGAGTCTTCCTCCTTTTCCCAATTTCCTTCCTTGGTTGGGGAAGGGATGTTGGGTGAGACAAAAACTGCTTATTGTTTAGCCGGTTGTCACGGTTTAAAGCTGGGCTAGCTATTAAAACTGTGGCAGATGCTCTCTGTTAACCCTCCCCCCCCACCCGAAGGGAAAGGGAAAGGGAAAAGGGAGAGAGACTTATGGGTTGGAAAGTTAAAACAGTTTTAATAAACTATAATAATGAAAAAGAGTATAATAATAATATTGGAATAATCAAATATATACAAGTATATACAAAACCAAGATTGAGCTCCCCCCATGTCAGCCACGTCACCACCGGCACTGCAGGGCAGGCTCTGGGAAGACCCAGTCTGGGCCCAGTGATGGTCGAGACCTGGATTCAGGGATGCACAGATCGGGATCGGGGGCAGCAGGAAAACGGATAGAGTCCTCCTTGGACACTGGCCAAAGGCTCAAGCTGTACAAGCAGCCCGAAGCAGCAGAAACACCCAAACACAGCAGAGAAGCCAGGGAAGGGCAGCAGGAAGAAGGCAAGGGGCGAGACCCTCGTGATCCCCCCGCTTTATACTGAGAATGACGTGTATGGGATGGAATACCTTCGCTGGTCAATTTTGGGTCACCTGCCCTGTCTGCTCCTCCCTGCAGGTGCGACCCCCCTTTGGCTCTTCACTCGTAAGCAGTGAGGAATTTAGCAGTGACCTTGGTTTCTCTAAGACTAAGTACAGCAAGAGCCCTTCTGCATAACATCCCTACCGGTGCCTCAGTGATAACTACAAACTTCGAGTGTTATCAGTCCTGGAAGCAGACACTGTCTGCAAAACATGCAGTTAGTTTCAGAAGGTGAGGTTACTTAGAAGAGACTTAGCTGAAAGTAAAAATCACTGAAAGGAAAATTGGCCTGGTTTAGGCCAAACCAGGACATTCCACCCCTTATTCCATACCATTCACGTCATACTCAGATCACCACTACCTTTTCATTTTCAAATATATACAGACATCACTAGTTTATGATTCATCTCTATACAAAAAGTTCATTAAGTTCATTTAGTTCAGGATTGTGGGTTTCCATCTGGCTTGCAGTCTCTCAGGGCAGGAGACATGGTTTGAGTTTTGTCACGGTTCGTGCCCACGGGTTGCAGGTTAAAGATGTCAGTCTTGAGGAGGTTACCGGACGCCACTTGCAGCTAGCTCCAGTCTCGTCACCACTGCCTTAACCTGAAAGACACTTATGAACACTGTTAGTATTATGCAGCAATTAACATCATACAGTTCAGAATTAAGTATTCTCACCCAGGATTAGATCACCTTCAGGGACACATTGGACGTCACCATCCTGCAGCATCACCCACCAAGTACATCCAGGTCCCTGAGCAAAAGCAATCCCACGAATTGGTTTACCTTTGCCCGTAGCAGGAAGAACCCAGACAGTTTTTCCCAACAGATTCCTTTCATGCACCACAGGGACTTTATCCCCTTCTACTGTATGTAGAAGGTCTGACTGAGCAGGGCCAGCTCGATTGATAGATCCCCTGGTGTTAACTAACCAGGTAGCTTGTGCCAAATGCTTATCCCAGTTTTTAAAGGTTCCACCCCCCATTGCTTTTAGGGTAGTTTTTAACAGCCCATTGTACCGTTCAATTTTCCCAGAGGCTGGTGCATGATAGGGGATATGATATACCCATTCGATTCCATGCTCTTTGGCCCAGTTATCTATGAGACTGTTTTTGAAATGAGTCCCATTGTCCGACTCAATTCTCTCTGGCGTGCCGTGTCGCCATAAGATTTGCTTTTCAAGGCTCAGAATAGTGTTCCGGGCAGTGGCATGGGGCACAGAGTATGTTTCCAGCCATCCGGTGGTCGCCTCTACCATTGTAAGCACGTAGTGTTTACCCTGGCAGGTTTGAGGGAGTGTGATACAGTCAATTTGCCAGGCCTCCCCATATTTATATTTCAACCACCGCCCCCCATACCACAAAGGTTTTAACCGTTTGGCTTGCTTAATTGCGGCGCATGTTTCACAGTCGTGGATAACCTGTGCAATAGAGTCCATAGTTAAGTCCACCCCTCGGTCACGAGCCCATCTGTATGTTGCATCTCTCCCTTGATGACCTGAAGTGTCATGAGCCCACCGAGCTAAAAATAGTTCACCTTTATGTTCCCAGTCCAAATCTATTTGGAACACTTTAGCAGCCTGATCTGCTTGTTGGTTGTTTCGATGTTCCTCAGTTGCCCGACTTTTAGGTACGTGAGCATCTACATGATGTACCTTCACGACTAGTTTCTCTAGCCGAGCAGCAATATCTTGCCACAGTTCAGCAGCCCAAATAGGTTTCCCTTTGCGCTGCCAGTTGCTTCGCTTCCACTGCTTTAACCACCCCCACAAGGCATTTGCTACCATCCATGAGTCAGTGTAGAGATAAAGCCTTGGCCACTTTTCTTGTTCAGCAATGTCTAAAGCCAGCTGGATGGCTTTTACCTCTGCGAATTGACTCGATTCACCCTGTCCTTCTGTGGCTTCTGTGACTCGTCGTATAGGACTCCATACTGCAGCTTTCCACTTCCTATGCTTTCCTATAAGACGGCAGGATCCATCGGTGAACAGGGCATGCTGCTTCTCATCCTCTGCTAGTTCATTATATGGTGGGGCTTCTTCAGCACATGTCACCTCCTTTTCTGGTGGCATTCCGAAGTCTTTGCCTTCTGGCCAGTCCATGATCACTTCTAAGATTCCTGGGCGATTAGGGTTTCCTATTCGAGCCCGCTGTGTAATTAATGCAATCCATTTACTCCATGTAGCATCAGTTGCATGATGGGTAGTAGGAACCTTACCCTTGAACATCCAACCTAGTACTGGTAATCGGGGTGCCAGGAGAAGCTGTGCTTCAGTACCGATTACCTCTGAAGCAGCTCTAACTCCTTCATATGCTGCCAGTATCTCTTTTTCAGTTGGAGTGTAATTGGCCTCGGAGCCCTTGTATCCTCGACTCCAAAATCCTAGGGGTCGACCTCGAGTCTCCCCTGGTACTTTCTGCCAGAGGCTCCAGGTAGGACCATTGTCCCCGGCTGCGGTGTAGAGCACATTTTTAACATCTTGTCCCATACGGACTGGTCCAAGGGCTACTGCATGCACAATCTCTTGTTTAATCTGTTCAAAAGCCTGTCGTTGTTCAGGGCCCCACTGAAAATCATTTTTCTTTCTGGTCACTTGATAAAGAGGGCGTACAATCTGGCTGTAATCTGGAATATGCATTCTCCAGAAACCCACAACGCCTAAGAAGGCTTATGTTTCCTTTTTGTTAGTTGGTGGGGACATAGCTGTTATTTTGTTGATCACCTCTATCGGGATCTGGCGACGCCCATCTTGCCATTTAATCCCTAAAAACTGGATCTCCCGGGCAGGTCCCTTGACCTTGCCTCTTTTTATGGCAAAACCAGCTTTCAGAAGAATTTGGATGATTTTCTCCCCTTTGTCAAAAACTTCTGCTGCTGTATCACCCCATACAATGATGTCATCAATGTATTGCAAATGTTCTGGAGCTCCACCCTTTTCTAGTGCAGTCTGGATTAGTCCATGGCAAATAGTAGGACTGTGTTTCCACCCCTGGGGCAGTCGATTCCAGGTGTACTGGATACCTCTCCAGGTAAAAGCAAACTGCGGCCTGCACTTTGGTGCCAAAGGAATAGAGAAAAATACATTAGCAATGTCTATGGTGGCGTACCACTTGGCTGCCTTTGACTCTAGTTCGTATTGAAGTTCTAGCACGTCTGGCACAGCAGCACTCAGCGGTGGCGTAACTTCATTTAGGCCACGATAATCCACAGTTAATCTCCATTCTCCATTAGACTTTTGCACTGGCCATATAGGACTATTAAAGGGTGAGCGAGTCTTGCTAATCACTCCTTGATTTTCTAATTGTCTAATCAGTTTATGAATGGGGATCAGGGAGTCTCGATTGGTGCGATATTGTCGTCGGTGCACCGTGGTAGTTGCCATTGGCACCTGTTGTTCTTCAACCTTCAGCAACCCCACAACAGAAGGATCCTCTGAGAGGCCAGGCAAGGTAGACAGCTGTTGAATGTCCTCAGTCTCTACAGCTGCTATACCAAAGGCCCATCTATACCCTTTTGGGTCCTTAAAATACCCTCTCTTGAGGTAGTCTATGCCAAGGATGCACGGAGCATCTGGGCCAGTCACAATGGGGTGCTTTTTCCATTCATTTTCAGTTAGGCTCACTTCGGCCTCCAATACAGATAACACTTGAGATCCCCCTGTTACTCCCGAAATACTGATAGACTCTGTGCCTTTATGATCCAATGGCATTAGGGTGCACTGTGCACCAGTGTCTACCAAGGCTCGATACCTTTGTGGTTTTGATGTGCCAGGCCATCGAATCCACACAGTCCAATAAACTCGGTTGTCCCTCTCCTCCACCTGGCTGGAGGCAGGGCCCCCCTAATTAAGGAATGGATTCGTGCTGCTCACGGGGATTGGACCTTCATTTCCTCTATTCACATTTGGGAAAAAGGGATTTGAGGCCCATCTACCCTGACTGGGGTCCTGTTCACTGGTAACTGGAGCAGCCATCCTCCTAGGAAAATTCTCTCTGGTATTTCTTTTAGCTTGCAACTCACATACTCGTGCCTATAGGGTACTGGTAGGTTGTCCATGCCATCTGCTCATGTCCTCCCCATAATTACGCAGGGCAAACCACAGGATACCTCGTGATGTGTTCCGTTTCCTTTGAGCTGGTCCTGTAGGAGTGAGTTTTCTCCTAACAGTTGCAACGCGCTCCTGTGTAGGTAGAGAGTCAAGTTTATTCTCTATCCTGGACAGTTTGTCTGACAGTTGTTTAAATGAGTCCTTGTTTTCCTTAGTCAGTTTTTCCACAGCCGAGACACGGGCCTGCAGTGGGGAAGAAATACTATCTTCATACTGTCGCATACAGTTAGCCATTTCACCCACACTAGGTCGTGCCATAGCATCTTCTCCCCAGACTAATATTGACAATGTATGGGTGTATGTCGGTGGAGCATTCTTCACAACCTTCCGGAACATGGATCGGTTGCATTCCACTTCATCAGGATTTACAGGATCTACAATGTCCCGTGGGGGTCTATAAATGATCTCTTGCACATCTAGTTCTCTAAGGTAGTTAATACCTTTTTCTATAGTGATCCATTTGCTTAGGTGGCTCAGAACATCATCTTTGTAGGGATACCTGCTCTTTTCAGCTGACAAGAGTCGCCTCCAGAGACTGATAGTGTTTGACATTCTTGCAAGTGCCTTATCAATACCACCATCTCTGGACAGGGATCCCAACTGTCTGGCTTCTCTGCCATCTAATTGCATGCTATCTGCCCCATTATCCCAGCATCGGAGCAACCAGGTAATAATTGGCTCACCGTCATAACGGCTGAAGTCTTTCCTTATATTTCACAGGTCCTTTAGGGATAAGGAGTGGTAGGTTATCTCTACGTCCGAGTCCTCCTCCTGTGATAGTTCTGCTTTAGAAGTACCTTTCTTCTGTGATGGGTCTGCTTTAAAAGGACGATCAAGGAAACCCCCATCTGTGTCAGGCCCTGACTCTGCCTGAGAAGGGCCCTCAGCTGGGTCATGTGATGGCTCTGCCTTAGAAGGCTCTGAGTCATCATCCTTCTCTTCACGAGCTGATTTCTTTTGGTATTTCTTCCTGGTTATAGGAGCAATTGGTACCGATCGGGTAGATGCTGGGGTTTGAGTAGATGCAGTGGCTGTCATGGGAGTGCTGAGACTCGCTAGTGTCTGAGTAGCTGCAGTGGCCATCTTGGGGGGTGTAGCAGCTGCGGTGCGAGCTGTAGCGGCAGCACACGCTGTAGGATCTGAGGTGGCTGCATAACACCTACACCTGTCCCTGCACCGATATTTAATCTTATCCCACATCAGAAACACATTCAGGACAACTGAAAATAAAAACATGCCACCTAGACAGCACCATCCTAATTTCGCAAAATCTAGTGGAATCAGCTTGGCACAAAGGAGAAGGTACTATTTCCCAAAGTAAAATTGTAAGTGTGTAGGTAGATTAGGGTACGGCGACCGGAAAATCTCGGGCTGTAACGGAAGGTAGGCGTGGCGAAAGGAGCAGGATGTGTCATTATCGTGCGAGTTCGTACGGGACAAGACGACTATATAAGGCTGTTGCGCAGTTAAATAAACGCCATTTGTTGCATCCTCACATTGGTGTCAGTGCTCAATGGCCCTGGGGTGCGGATAGCCTCAGGCCAGCCAGCAACCGAACGGAGCTTGCTGCAGACAAGCGGCAACAAGTGGTGACCCCAACGTGATTGCTGGGCTGGCGGACCGCAGGCGGTCGGAGTGGGTTTGCGAACCATGGAAGCCTTGATAAAGGTGATTTCGTTACTGGGCGGGGAATTTAAGATTTCTGTGAAATCGAAAGACGTAGCCCAGTGTGTGGACCGTCTCGTTAAAGGGGGGGCGGTGGCAGGACCGGCTGATTGTTTACAGCCGAATACCTGGGAGCGGTGCTCGATGCAGCTCGCTGAGCGAGCTATGGCAGCGGGTTCTGCCAAAGAATTAAAAACATGGGGAGTTATCTTGTGGCTGCTACGGACTGCGCGGGAGGACCGAGCGACATGGGATGCGGCTCGGACGTGTTTACATGGGGTCTACCCTGACCAAGACAGAAGTGACAGTGGTGAAACTCCTCCAACATATACTCTCTGAGAGAGGAATTAAATATGACGAAGCTGCGTTAAAGCAGTTACTGTTTTGGGCAAAAGATAAAGGACATTTTACAACCTTTAATGATGTCTTTGAAGTGCCTTTATGGGAGAAGATTGGTGACTCTCTCTGGAATGCGGTGTCAAGTGGTGATAAGGAAGCCTTTAAATTGTCTGCTACATGGAGGCTGGTTAGTGAAGCGTTAAAAGGAATAAAAGCAGAGAGAGAAGTCACACATACAGCTTTTATGGCTTTAGGACCACAGGCGCCTACTACCCCCTCACTGTTTGCGGGACCAACACCTCCCATGGCCCCGGTGGCTGTACCGGTGGCAGCTCCTTTATCACCGTGGGTACGGACGGCTCCGAAAAAAGCTGAGGAGCGGGGAGTGAGAAAAATAGATACAGATCCATCAGAACCGGTAGTGCGCCCTAAAACACGAACTCGATTTGAACTAATTGATTCAGACGCTGAACAGGAGACTTGGCAGAAACCCCCTCCAAAACCCCCTCCCTCTCATTGATCTCTCTATGGATGAGGCTGAGCAGGAGGACAAGAAGGAGGGTAAACATGCTTTGTACCCACCTTTACCGGATTCACCATTTACGGAGTCAGCAGTACCAGAGTCACAAGGACTTAAAGGACTGTTACCATCACGAAATGGACACGAACTTGACATGACAGAGCTTGGTAGACGACTGGAAGAATTAAAGACGGAATTGCAGCAGCATCGTTCAGCCAATGCCTCGGGACACGTGACTATGTCTCCCCCAAAAACCCCCCTCTGTGTTCAAGACAAGTATTAGGGCCACCTCAACCTCCTTTACAACTCCCTACTCCACCTTTAGATCAGGGAGGGGGGGGAGGTTTGCGTCCATCTGGTAATGTGGGAGGTGAGGGAGAGGGTCAGCTTCCGCCCGCGTATACAGGGGAAGGGGGGGGAGGTGAGGGAGGAGTGAAATGGAAAGGGGTCATTCGAGATGTGTTATTAGAAGGAGTTGTGATTCCACGGGCATATCCGGTGATTGTGGGTGCGGGTCCTGAGGGAAGAAATATTTGGCAACTGTTAGATTGGAAAATTGTAAAAGAAGCATTACCGCTATAGTTAGCGAAAGACAACACAGGTGAGGACTGCAGAAAAGTTGTTGCAGGGATGGCAAATAGTAATGCCACCTTAACTGAGCTAATGGATGCTTGTGAGAAAGTAGGAACCACCACATTTCAGATGGAGCATTTAGCAAAAACTTTTGCGGCGGCGATTAAGGTAGTTCATCGTTGTTATACATGCGAACAGGAAGGTCACTTTAAGAAAAACTGCCTTAAGAAGTTGAAGCTGAGTGGGAGAGATAACTCTGTTTTGATGTGTCATTGCTGTGGGAAGCTAGGGCATTTTGTGAAGCTGTGCAGGTCTCAGTATAATGCTCAAGGTCAGCTGATAACAACCAGCTGCAGAATACAGGGAAACTGGAGAAAGAACGCGGGGGGGGAACCGTATGCTGACACAAATGAATCTTCCCAACCAGTTCCAGGCCTATGCAGTTAACTCGCAGCCCAAACCGCAGGGAGCGCAGGACTGGTGTTTCCACACGGGGTTAACCTGTGTGGCTGCCAAGCCTTGGACCTGTGGCAAACAGGGATAATGCTAATGCTGATTGTCAAAAGATCATTGAAGCTTTACCTGGAAAAACAGATTTGAATGCTATGATAAAGGCAAGTGCAAGAGTGGGTACTGTGGAACATAAGGCTCAAGTTATGGCTGCGGCCGTACTTGGGGCTTACGTGGTCACAATTGCAGTCTCTATTCCAATTGTTAGCAGGGGACACAACTTTAACAGCACCACGACACACTACTTCAGAGGTACAGCAACTGATTACAGAAATAGAAAGCAGGCTACATTCCAAATTTGTACATCGTATTGATTTGAATCAGGAAATACAAATTATCACTTTGTTTGATAGGCAAATTCCGTATGCAATAATTGGTCAATGGAATTCAGAATGATCAGATTCGTTACAGAGCTATTGGCACAGATTATTCATCAAAGGACGGATGCGATGTCGGGAGCTTGTGGCCAGAGATCCTGCATCACTAACCGTTCCTATTGCAGCTCAATATTTTGAGTGGTGTATGGCTAATAGCTTTGCTTTGCAAACAGCTATGGAGAATTTCTCGGGACAGGTTGTTTACCACTTGCCCTCCCATCCTGTTATAAAATTGAGTGCGGAACTTCCAATTGCCACAGGAGTGTGGTGCGCAGACACTCCTGTGGATGGAACTACCATTTTTACGGATGGATCTGGGAACACAGGCAAGGCGGGCCTTGTCTGGTATTCTGATGGCAAGTGGGAATCTATGGTAATACAACAAAAGGGTTCACCTCAGGTGGTAGAATTACGAGCTGTATTAAAAATATTTCAGAATTTTCCCATTCCCTTTAATTTGATTGCTGATTCAGCATATGTAGCTGGCATTATAAAGCAATTGGATAGATCTGTTATAGAGCATATATGTAATCAGTGTGTTTTTGAATTGCTGCGAGCTCTGTGGCAAGAAATTCAAATCCGAACTGCATTGTTTTATGTTTTACATGTAAGAAATCATACTAATTTGCCTGGGTTTATTGCAGAAGACAATGCTCGAGTGGACTCTTTGGTTTTTCATCCTAAAACAACAATTTGTACCAGAGTGGAAGCAATAGCACAATTGCTTGTCAAAGTGCATAAAAGGATTACAGACATTACCGGACTAGACTCAGATGCTATCTCTTTACCTATCAGAAAGGAATATCTACAGTGGTTAACAAATCAGTCAACTCTTTTTCAAATGGCCTTACAGGACTTTACTGGACAATTGTTAACACATTTGCCAAGAGATAAAAAGCTACAGTTTATCTGAAAACAGGATTGGGAAGAACAACCTATCAGATCAGAGATACCTGTGACTGGACTAACTGTTTTTACTGATGCAGGAAAGCGATCACATTCAGCAGTTATTACCTGACAAAAGGATGGACAATAGAAACATTGTAAATTCTCAGGAATTTACTGAGGACTCATTGCAGACACTTGAATTTTTTGCGATATATCAGGTTTTTGTAAAATGGAAGGATTTACCTGTAAATATTGTAACAGACTCTTTATGCAGCAGGCATTGTAAATCGAATTGAAAGAGCTTTTATACGACCAATAAGAAATATGCGACTTTACACCATTTTGCTACAGTTGCATCAAGCAATAAACCTCAGAGAGATACCTTATTTTGTCACCCACATTCGTAGTCATCAATTTGATCAAGATTTGAGCATTGGAAATAATAAAGCAGACACACTTGTATCCTATACGCAAATATCACCAAATTTATTTGAACAAGCGCGCCTATCCCATCAATTCTTTCATCAATCAGCGAAAATGTTAGCGAAACAATTTCACCTCACCATGGCACAAGCACGTGAATTAGTTAGTGTTTGTCCTAGTTGTCAGAAAATTGGCATGGGAATTGGAATAGGGGTAAATCCTCGAGGACTGAGTGCGTTGCAACTGTGGCAAATGGACGTTACTCACATTGCAGAATTTGGAAGGCTCAAATATGTTCATGTATCTGTTGATACGTTTTCACATATAATATGGGCAACAGCACAAATTGGGGAAACAGGTCGTCATGTCAAATGACATTTACTTGCTTGCTTTACAAGTCTTGGGGTTCCACAAGAACTTAAGACTGATAATGGACCATCATACTGTTCATAAATTTTTCATCAATTTTGTCAACTATGGGGTATTACACATGTCACCGGGATCCCTCATTCGCCTACAGGTCAGGAGATTGTGGAACGTGCTCATAGTACATTGAAACAGCTTCTGCAAAAACAAAAAGGGGGAGAGGAGACTGAACCTTCTGAGAGACTTGCAAAAGCTGTTTATGTTCTTAACCATTTAACTTTAGCAGGAGATAAGGAGCGACCCCCAATTGTAATACATTGGGAGGCAGTTCGACAGGGAGCAAGCTATGTGCAAAACAAAGGCAAAGTGTGGTATAGGGAACCAGGTACTAACGAGTGGTTGGGACCGGGGGAACTATTACTAATGGGTCGAGGTTATGTTTCTGTCTCTACAGGCGCAGGAGTACAGTGGATTGTTTCTAAAAGGATGGTTAGCCACATTATTAGAGGGAATAGTTTATATAGTTGTGATTATAATTATCATAGGGATCTGCGTGGGTTGTGTTGAGGCAATCATTGAGAATAGTATATGGAAGTAGTGAGATAATAAATCTAACTACTTCCGAAGGGGGAAATTGATACCGGATGGTTTAGCAACGGTTTAGCAAGAGTAGGCCTCAGAGTAGGCTCTAAAAGGCCTGATCTGTGTTACCTTTAAACAGAATCAGCTTTCCTGTCAGTAGTTTTCCTTTCAGCTAGAATAACAGAGAATAACAGTATGTTCTGAAGTAAACTGCATGTTTTGTAGATAGAGTCTGCTTATGGGAATGTTTATAAAAGGCATTATCCTACTTGTGTTACCCTGTTTGTTTGCATGTTTGCAGAAAACTGTGCAACGAATGGTCAATACAACCTTTGTGGCTCAACAACAGAGAGCAGGATTTATGGGTAACCAAGGCTGGGATTCTCTGGCTGGGCTCTGGTATATTGCAAAAAATTCAAGTGTCTGCAATGAGTCCTCAGTTTGTCCTGAGAATTTACAATGTTTCCATTGTCCATCCTCTTGCCAGGTAATAACTGCTGAATGTGATCGCTTTCCTGCATCAGTAAAAACAGTTAGTCCAGTCATAGGTATCTCTGATCTGATAGGTTTTTCTTCCCAATCCTGTTTGCAAATAAACTGTAGCTTTTTATCTTTTGGCAAATGTGTTAACAATTGTCCAGTAAAGTCCTGTAAGGCCATTTGAAAAAGAGTTGACTGATTTGTTAACCACTGTAGATATTCCTTTCTGATAGGTAAAGAGATAGCATCTGAGTCTAGTCCGGTAATGTCTGTAATCCTTTTATGTACCTTGATAAGCAATTGTGCTATTGCTTCCACTCTGGTACAAAGTGTTGTTTTAGGATGAAAAACCAAAGAGTCCACTCGAGCATTGCCTTCTGCAATAAACCCAGGCAAATTAGTACGATTTCTTACATGTAAAACATAAAACAATGCAGTTCGGATTTGAATTTCTTGCCACAGAGCTCGCAGCAATTCAAAAACACACTGATTACATATATGCTCTATAACCGATCTATCCAATTGCTTTATAATGCCAGCTATATATGCTGAATCAGCAATCAAATTAAAGGGAATGGGAAAATTCTGAAATATTTTTAATACAGCTCGTAATTCTACCACCTGAGGTGAACCCTTTTGTTGTACTACCATAGATTCCCACTTGCCATCAGAATACCAGACAAGGCCCGCCTTGCCTCTGTTCCCAGATCCATCCGTAAAAATGGTAGTTCCATCCACAGGAGTGTCTGCGCACCACACTCCTGTGGCAATTGGAAGTTCCACACTCAATTTTATAACAGGATGGGAGGGCAAGTGGTAAACAACCTGTCCCGAGAAATTCTCCATAGCTGTTTGCAAAGCAAAGCTATTAGCCATACACCACTCAAAATATTGAGCTGCAATAGGAACGGTTAGTGATGCAGGGATCTCTGGCCACAAGCTCCCGACATCGCATCCGTCCTTTGATGAATAATCTGTGCCAATAGCTCTGTAACGAATCTGATCATTCTGAATTCCATTGACCAATTATTGCATACGGAATTTGCCTATCAAACAAAGTGATAATTTGTATTTCCTGATTCAAATCAATACGATGTACAAATTTGGAATGTAGCCTGCTTTCTATTTCTGTAATCAGTTGCTGTACCTCTGAAGTAGTGTGTCGTGGTGCTGTTAAAGTTGTGTCCCCTGCTAACAATTGGAATATAGGCTGCAATTGTGACCACGTAAGCCCCAAGTACAGCCGCAGCCATAACTTGAGCCTTATGTTCCACAGTACCCACTTTTGCACATGCCTTTATCATAGCATTCAAATCTGTTTTTCCAGGTAAAGCTTCAATGATCTTTTGACAATCAGCATTAGCATTATCCCTGTTTGCCACAGGTCCAAGGCTTGGCAGCCGCACAGGTTAACCCTGCCTGGAAACACCAGTCCTGCGCTCCCTGCGGTTTGGGCTGCGAGTTAACTGCATAGGCCTGGAACTGGTTGGGAAGATTCATTTGTGTCAGCATACAGTTCCCGCCCCCGTTTTTCTCCAGTTTCCCTGTATTCTGCAGCTGGTTGTTATCAGCTGACCTTGAGCATTATACTGAGACCTGCACAGCTTCACAAAATGCCCTAGCTTCCCACAGCAATGACACATCAAAACAGAGTTATCTCTCCCACTCAGCTTCAACTTCTTAAGGCAGTTTTTCTTAAAGTGACCTTCCTGTTCGCATGTATAACAACGATGAACTACCTTAATTGCCGCCGCAAAAGTTTTTGCTAAATGCTCCATCTGAAATGTGGTGGTTCCTACTTTCTCACAAGCATCCATTAGCTCAGTTAAGGTGGCATTACTATTTGCCATCCCTGCAACAACTTTTCTGCAGTCCTCACCTGTGTTGTCTTTTGCTAACTATAGTGGTAATGCTTCTTTTACAATTTTCCAATCTAACAGTTGCCAAATATTTCTTCCCTCAGGACCCGCACCCACAATCACCGGATATGCCCGTGGAATCACAACTCCTTCTAATAACGCATCTCGAATGACCCCTTTCCATTTCACTCCTCCCTCACCTCCCCCCCCTTCCCCTGTATACGCGGGCGGAAGCTGACCCTCTCCCTCACCTCCCACATTACCAGATGGACGCAAACCTCCCCCCCCGCCCTGATCTAAAGGTGGAGTAGGGAGTTGTAAAGGAGGTTGAGGTGGCCCTAATACTTGTCTCGAACACAGAGGGGGGTTTTTGGGGGAGACATAGTCACGTGTCCCGAGGCGTTGGCTGTACAATGCTGCTGCAATTCCGTCTTTAATTCTTCCAGTCGTCTACCAAGCTCTGTCATGTCAAGTTCGTGTCCATTTTGTGATGGTAACAGTCCTTTAAGTCCTTGTGACTCTGGTACTCCTGACTCTGTAAATGGTGAATCCGGTAAAGGTGGGTACAAAGCATGTTTACCCTCCTTCTTGTCCTCCTGCTCAGCCTCATCCGTAGAGAGATCAATGAGAGGGAGGGGGTTTCGGAGGGGGTTTCTGCCAAGTCTCCTGTTCAGCGTCTGAATCAATTAGTTCAAATCGAGTTCGTGTTTTAGGGCGCACTACCGGTTCTGATGGATCTGTATCTATTTTTCTCGTTCCCTGCTCCTCGGCTTTTTTCGGAGCCGTCCGTACCGACGGCGATAAAGGAGCTGCCACCGGTACAGCCACCGGGGCCGTGGGAGGTGTTGGTCCCGCAAACAGTGAGGGGGTAGTAGGCGCCTGTGGTCCTAAAGCCATAAAAGCTGAATGTGTGACTTCTCTCTCTGCTTTTATTCCTTTTAACGCTTCACTAACCAGCTTCCATGTAGCAGACAATTTAAAGGCTTCCTTATCACCACCACTTGACACCGCATTCCAGAGAGAGTCACCAATCTTCTCCCATAAAGGCACTTCAAAGACATCATTAAAGGTTGTAAAATGTCCTTTATCTTTTGCCCAAAACAGTAACTGCTTTAACGCAGCTTCGTCATATTTAATTCCTCTCTCAGAGAGTATATGTTGGAGGAGTTTCACCACTGCCACTTCTGTCTTGGTCAGGGTAGACCCCATGTAAACACGTCCGAGCCGCATCCCATGTCGCCCAGTCCTCCCGCGCAGTCCGTAGCAGCCACAAGATAACTCCCCATGTTTTTAATTCTTTGGCAGAACCCGCTGCCATAGCTCGCTCAGCGAGCTGCATCGAGCACCGCTCCCAGGTATTCGGCTGTAAACAATCAGCCGGTCCTGCCACCGCCCCCCCCTTTAACGAGACGGTCCACACACTGGGCTACGTCTTTCGATTTCACAGAAATCTTAAATTCCCCGCCCAGTAACGAAATCACCTTTATCAAGGTTTCCATGGTTCGCGAACCCACTCCGACCGCCTGCGGTCCGCCAGTCCAGCAATCACGTCGGGGTCACCACTTGTTGCCGCTTGTCTGCAGCAAGCTCCGTTCGGTTGCTGGCTGGCCTGAGGCTATCCGCACCCTAGGGCCATTGAGCACTGACACCAATGTGAGGATGCAACAAATGGCGTTTATTTAACTGTGCAACAGCCTTATATAGTCGTCTTGTCCCATACGAACTCGCACGATACTTGCACATCCTGCTCCTTTCGCCACGCCTACCTTCCGTTACAGCCCGAGATTTTCCGGTCGCCGTACCCTAATCTACCTACACCAGACGTAATTCCTGTCAACTACCAATCTCACATTTTACATCGCCCTCTTTATTCTTTAAATCATTTTGCCCGGGGAGACCAAGAGCGTGCCCCAATTGAGCGACATTGGGGTCCAGGGGTGCCAGAAGTGGGCCCCCCAGTCAAGGTTCGGTTCCCTGGGACAGCGGAGTGGGAAACAGGTTGGGAGCTGCTACATCACGGGAGGGGGCATGCCGCCATCAAACGGGATGATGTTATACAGTGGGTCCCTACACGCTGTTTGCGCCCTGATTTAAAACAAAATCCTAACCCGAAGTAATATGTACGCTGTCCGAGCTTTATGTTTTGCAGGAGTACCTGTGGGGGAAGCCGAAACAGCACCAGCCTCGACCTTCAGACGTGAGGAGTCATGACAGTATAGAGAGTCTGGTAAAGCGGCGGGGTGCCAAGAAAGATGAGGAACGGCGGCCGTTGCTGAGTGAAACAAAAGCTTTAAACAATGCGCTTATGATTAGCTTGCTTTTGCTTTGCATCTCAGGAGTTGCAGGGGAATCTTACTGGAGAACCTGGGCTCGGGATGTTGTATCCGCCAGCTACGCTTACGCTTTGATGCAAGGCTCCAGAATCAGCGATACGCTTTACTTCGCATGACTTGAAGCATGGGGAGGGGGAAATGTAGGTAGATTAGGGTATGGTGACCAGAAAATCTCGGGCTGTAACGGAAGGTAGGCGTGGCGAAAGGAGCAGGATGTGCAAGTATCGTGAGAGTTCGTACGGGACAAGACGACTATATAAGGCTGTTGCGCAGTTAAATAAACGCCATTTGTTGCATCCTCACATTGGTGTCAGTGCTCAATGGCCCTGGGGTGCGGATAGCCTCAGGCCAGCCAGCAACCGAACGGAGCTTGCCGCAGACAAGCGGCAACACATAAGAAAAACAGCAATATAAGACTCTAGTGGACACTGGTGCACAATGCACCCTAATGCCATCAAACTCTAAAGAGACAGAATCAATTTGTATCTCTGGTGTGACAGGGGGTTCCCAAGAGCTGACTGTATTGGAAGCTGAAGTGAGTCTGATGGGACTGAGCGGCAGATGCACCCTATTGTGATTGGCCCAGATGCCCCATGCATTCTTGGCATAGATTACCTGAGGAGAGGGTATTTCAAGGACATGAGGGGAGTATTGGTGGGTGTTTTGGTGTAGCGGCTGTGGAGATGGAGGAAATTAAACAGCTGTCTACCCTGCCTGGTCTATCAGAGGACCCTTCTATTGTGGGGCTGCTGAGGGTCGAGGAGCAAAAGGTGCCCATTGCTACTACAACAGTCCACAGATGGCAATGTCATACTAATTGAGACTGCCTGATCCCCATCCATGAGATGATCTGTCAACTGGAGAACCAAGGAGTGATCAGCAAAACGTGCTCCCCCTTCAACAGTCCCATATGGCCAGTGCAAAAGTCCAATGGGGAATGGAGACTAACTGTGGACTATTGTGGCCTGAATGAAGTCATACCACCACTGAGTGCTGCCGTACCAGACATGTTAGAACTCCGTGATGAACTGGAGTCAAAGGCAGCCAAGTGGTATGCCACAATTGACATTGCAAATTAATTTTTCTCCATTCCTTTGGCAGCAGAGTGTAGGCAACAGTTTGCTTTCACCTGGAGGGGCATCCAGTACGACTGGAATCGACTGCCCCAGGGGTGGAAAAATATCCCCACAATTTGCCATGGACTGGTCCAGATTGCACTGGAGAAGGGTGGAGCTTGGAACACCTGCAATATATTGATGACATCATTGTATGGGGTGATACAGCAGCAGAAGTTTTTGAGAAAGGGGAAAAAGTAATTCAAATCCTTCTAGAAGCTGGTTTTGCCATCAAATGCGGAAAGGTCAAGGGACCTGCAAAAGAGATCCAGTTTTTAGGGATCAGGTGGCAAGATGGCCGCCATCAGATTCCAATGGACGCGATTAACAAAATAACAGCGATGTCTTAGCCAACTAACAAAAAGGAGACACAAGCTTTCCTAGGTGTAGTAGGCTTCTGGAGGATGCCCATTCCCCATTACAGTCAGATTGCGAGCCCTCTCTATGAAGTGACTTGGAAGAAGAATGACTTGAAATGGGGCCCTGAGCAACAACATGTTTTTGAGCAAATTAAACAAGAGACAGTTCATGCAGTGGCCCTTGGACCAGTCCGGACGGGACCAGATATAAAGAACGTCCTTTATACCACAGCCGGGGAGAACAGTCCTACCTGGAGCAAAAGGCACTGGGGGGGGCTCGATGTCAACCCCTAAGGTTTTGGAGGCAGGGATACAGAGGATCAGAGAACTGCTATACTCCAACAGAAAAAGAGATACTGACAGCCTATGAAGGAGTTGGAGCTGCCTCAGAAGTAATTGGCACTGAGGCACAGCTGCTCCTGGCACCCAGATTGCCAGTGTTGAACTGGATGTTTAAAGGAAAGACCCCTTCCACACATCATGCAACTGATGCTATGTGGAGTAAGTGGGTTGCACTGATTAGTCACTGGGCTTGAATAGGGAACCTCAATTGCCCAAGAATTTTGGAAGTAATCATGGACTGGCCAGAAGTTTAAGGTTTTGGAATGTCTGCAGAGGAGGAGGTGATGCATGCTGAAGAGGCCCCACCATATAATAAATTATCAGAAAATGAGGAGCATCATGCCTTGTTCACTGATAGATCTTGTCGTATTGTAGGCAAACAGCGAAGGTGGAAAGCTGCTGTGTGGAGTCCTACACAACTAGTGGCAGAAGCAGCTGAGGGAGAAGGTGAGTCAAGTCAGTATGCAGAGGTAAAAGCCATCCAGCTGGCTCTAGATATTGCTGCCTGAGAAAAATGGCCAGTACTCTACCTGTATACTGACTCATGGATGGTAGCAAGTGCCCTGTGGGGATGGCTGAAGCACTGGAAGAAAAACAACTGGCAGCTCAGAGGCAAACCCATCTGGGCAGCTGAATTGTGGCAAAATATTGTTGCCCGATTAGAGAAGCTGGTTGTAAAAGTACATCACGTACATGCTCACGTACCAAAGAGCAGAGCCACTGAAGAACAACAAAACAACCAGCAGGTGGATCAAGGTGCTAAGATCAAAGTGTCACAAGTAGACCTGGACTGGCATCATAAAGGTGAATTATTTTTAGCCTGGTGGGCCCATAATACCTCAGGCCATCAAGGCAGAGATGCTACATACAGATGGGCCTGTGATCGAGGGGTGGATTTGACCACGGACACTATCGCACAGGTCATCCATGAATGTGAAACTTGTGCTGCAATCAAACAAGCCAAAAGACTAAACCCCCTGTGGTATGGAGGACAATGGCTGAATTAGAAGTATGGAGAGGCCTGGCAAATTGATTACATCTCGCTTCCACAAACCTGGCAAGGCAAGCGCCATGTGCTCACAATGGTGGAAGCAAGTACTGGCTGGTTGGAAACATACCATGTGCCTCATGCCACTGCCCGTAACACTATTATGGGCCTTGAAAAGCGGATTTTGTGGCAACATGGCACTCCGGAAAGAATAGTCAGACAAGGGGACTCATTTGTGAAATAGCCTCATAGACACCTGGGCTAAAGAGCATGGTATTGAATGGATATATCACATCCCCTACCATGCACCAGCTGCCTGAAAAGTGGAATGATGCAATGGACTGTTGAAGACTACATTGAAAGTGATGAGTGCTGGGACATTCAAAAACTGGGGTGAACACTTAGCAAAAGCCACCTGGTTAGTTAATACCAGGGCATCTGTCAACCAGGCTGGCCCTGCTCAGTCAGAGCTGTTGTGCACTGTAGAGGGGGATAAAGTCCCAGTGGTTCACGCAAGAAATATGTTGGGGAAAACAGTTTGGATTACTCTTACCTCGAGCAAAGGCAAAGCTATGCGTGGAATTCCTTTTGCTCAAGGACTTGGGTGCACGGGCTAGATGATGCAGGAGGATGGGGAAGTTAGATGTGTACTTCAAGGAGATTTGATTTTGGGTGAAAATAGCCAATAACTTCAACTGTATGATGCTAGTTGTCACTTATCACAGTAAGAATCACCCTAGACTGTGAACATGGGCTGCACCAGATACACCAGCTGCAAGCTCCGGATGCAATACATCATCCTCCTGTGCCCAACTTCACTAGTCCATCACACAGTATTGAGGCCTGGTCCTGATCTGCCAACTGAGTGAATCCCACACCTTTTTTTTTTTTTTTTTTTCTTTCCCCTGCCCTGAGAGACTATTATGAGAAATGGAAACCACGGTTTTGGACTTACTTAATTCCAAGGATTACTTAGAGAGATAGCCCATAGACTAAAGAGAATTATATCTGTGTGTATATATGGATATATATATGTATGTCAAGAGATGGGGAAAATAGTAGTGACTTGATGTGAATGATATAGAATAAGGGGTGGAATCCTTTCCTGGTTTTGTGGGGATAAAATTTATAGAATCAAGTTTCTGTTACACTTTGTTTTAGTTTGTGGCCTGCTGTGGTATGGTGATCAAGGCCATTAGCAGTTAAATACAGGGCAGCTGACCCAGGCTGGCCCACAGGTGTATTCTGTAACATTAATGTCAGGTTCACTATAAAATTGAAAGCTTGTTAGGGAGGGCTGGTGCTTTTTTGCTCTGCTTTTTTTCTCCCATTCTTCTTTTTTCTTCTTCTCAACAATGGCTATCTTTGGAATGACTTGCTACCACTCTGTGGGCTAAGTATAATTTTTTGTGTTTTGTGTTAGCATTGATATTGGTTTCTTGATTTTTTTTTTTTTAAAATCTCTTTAAATTTTAACCCATGAATCTTCCTCTTTTTCCCTATTCCCTTTCTTTCTTGGGGAAGGGATATTGGGTGATAGAACAACTGCTTATTGTTTAGCCCTGCATGTAGGCTAAACAAAGAAAAATGTGAAAATGTTTCTTTCTGCTTGGGTGTGTACTCTAACATCATTAGTTTCAGATGAAAACAAAATGGTTTATGCTAAACTTCTGAGTTACCTTTTAAATTTATTGATTTTTATTTGTCTTGTTAACCCATTCCTATTTTCTTAATTTATTTTTTAGGCTGAAGGGTAATTTGGGAATCAGTCTGAAAGTCAATTGTGAAACTCCCATTGACATTGACTGCAACAGGACTGAATTAATGTATGCATCCAAGCCTTCCCTAAGGCAGCAATAGCTTCCTTGTCTTCCATCTTCTGACATGCACTCTTTTGCTACTTATTTATGCAAACTTCTATGCATGCAAGCTATTAATGTTGTTTTCTAATTCAGTGTGTAGTTATTGCACCCACTACTCTCTTCTGTTTATTCCTGGTAGATGAAGGAAATAGTACTCAATTCTCTAGTTTGCTTTGTGAAACATATAAAAGATCTTTATGGACATATCTCTGTTTTCATTACTGAAATGCATTAGTAAAAGCCAAGTTTGCATGAGTACCTTTTTGGAGAAGCTGAAAGCAACTGAAAGTTATCCTATGGAAAACTGCTTTGACATAGTGGATTTCACATGCACATAGGTTCTTGCTAGAGAAGATCACTGAGGAAATGTTGTCTTATGTTGGTAATACTTCAAAAAGGAAGGTTGAAGGTGACAGGCTAAATCTTCAGGAACCTTTCAATGATGAAAGTAAGCAGTCAGTGAAAATTCTGAAACTCTTCAGAGATTAAAAATATTAAAAATACAATCTACCTGTAAAAGTACATGCATCCTTTTATGTGATATCTATATTACAGACATAGTACATACATAAGAATTTTATATGACTAATAATGTAAATCTGTATTAGCTGTTTTTACATAGGGGATCTGGGCATTAGATCACAGAATCAACTAGGTTGGAAGAGACCTCTGTGATCATAGAGTCCAACCTTTGACCTAACACCCCTGTGTCAACTAGACCATGGCACTAAGTGCCACATCTGGTCTTTTCTTAAACACCTCCAGGGATGGTGACTCCACCCCCTCCCTGGGTAGCCCGTTCCAATGCCTAATAACCCTTTCTGTGAAGAAATTCTTCCTAATGTCCAACCTGAACCTCCCCTGGCGAAGCTTGAGGCTATGTCCTCTTGCCCTATCACTAGTTGCCTGGGACAAGAGGCTGACTCCCACTTCACTACAACCTCCCTTCAGGTAGTTGTAGACTGCAATAAGGTCACCTCTGAGCCTCCTCTTCTCCAGGCTAAACAACCTCAGCTCCCTCAGCCATTCCTCATAGGACATACCCTCCAGAGCCTTGCCCAGCTTTGTTGCTCTCCTCTGGACTTGCTCCAGCACCTCAACATCTTTCTTGAAGTGTGGGGCCCAGAACTGGACACAGTATTCAAGGTGCGGCCTCACCAGTGCCAAGTACAGGGGGGCAACCAGAGAATCATAGAATGGTTTGGGTTGGAAGGGACCTTAAAGATCATCTAGTTCCAATCCCCTGCCACGGGCAGGGACACCCTTCCACTAGACCAGGTTGCTCAAAGCCCCATCCAATCTGGCCTTAAACACTGCCAGGGAGGGGGCATCCACAACTTCTCTGGGCAACTTGTTCCAGTGTCTCACCACCCTCACAGTAAAGAATTTCTTCCTAATATCTCATCTAAATCTACTCTCAGTTTAAAACTGTTACCCCTCGTCCTATCACTACATGCCCTTGTAAAAGTCCCTCTCCAGCTTTCCTGTAGGCCCCCTTCAGGTACTGGAAGGCTGCTATAAGGGTCTCCATGGAGCCTTCTCTTCTCCAGGCTGAACAGCCCCAACTCTCTCAGCCTGTCTTCATAGGAGAGGTGCTCCAGCCCCCTGATCATCTTTGTGGCCCTCCTCTGGACTCACTCCAACAGGTCCAAGTCCTCCTTATGTTGGGGGCCCCAGAGCTGGACGCAGTACTCTAGGTGGGTCTCATGAGAGCAGAGTAGAGGGGCAGAATCACTTCCCTCAACCTGCTGGCCACACTTATTTTGATGCAGCCCAGGATGCGGTTGGCCTTCTGGGCTGCAAGTGCACATTGCCGGCTCATGTTGAGCTTCTCATCAACCATCACCCCCAAGTCCTCCTCCTCAGGGCTGCTCTCAATCCCTTCTCTGCCCAGCCTGTATTCATGCTTGGGATTACCCCGACCCACGTGCAGGACCTTGCACTTGGCCTTGTTGAACTTCATGCGGTTCGCACGGGCCCAGCTCTCAAGCCTGTGAAGGTCCCTCTGGATGGCATCCCGTCCCTCTGGATGGCATCCCTTCCCTCCAGCTTGTCAACAGCACCACACAGCTTGGTGGCATTGGCAAACTTGCTGAGGGTGCACTCAATCCCACTGTCCATGTCGCTGACAAAGATGTTAAACAGGACTGCTCCCAATATGGACCCCTGAGGGACACCGCTTGACATGGGTGTCCACTTGGACATCGAGCCATTGACCACAACTCTTTGAGTGCAACCATCCAGCCAATTCTTTATTCACCGAGTGGTCCATCCGTCAAGTCCATCCCTCTCCAATTTAGAGACAAGGATGTCGTGCGGGACAGTGTCGAATGATTTGCACAAGGCCAGGTAGATGACATCAATCGCTCTTCCCTTATCCACCAGCGCTGTAACCCTGTAGTAGAAGGCCACCAAATTTGTCAGGCATGATTTGCCCTTGGTGAAGCCATGTTGGCTGTCACCAATCACCTCCTTGATTTCCATGTGCTTTGGTATAGTTCCCAGGAGGATCTGCTCTGTAATCTTGCTAGGCACAGAGGTGAGACTGACTGGCCTGTAGTTCCCTGGGTCTTCCTTTTTTCCCTTCCTGAAAATGAGGGTTATGTTTCCCCTTTTCCAATCAGTGGGAACTTCACCAGACTGCCACAACTTCTCAAAAATTATGGATAGCAGCTTAGCAACTTCATCTGCCAGTTTTCCCTCAGGACCTGCGGATGCACCTCATCAGGTCCCATGGACTTGTGTGCGGCGGGCGGCAAGGAAGGCACAGACTCTGAGATCGAGGATGCAAGGGCCTGAAGCTGAAAGGCCTAAGGCTTTTTATTGTTATGCTACTACCCTATTTAACTGCTACAATGCAGGAGCCAGACTAGGCAGTTCAAGATAACATCAACATTCACACGCTAAGCACTCATCACCCATCCTGGGAAGAGCCCACAGTGTCCTGGGCTCAAAACATCAACAACCATTCCTGTTTTCAGCTCTGTGTTCAGAACTGACCTTCAACACATGTTTACTTGTTACATGCCTCAAAGGGCCCTGTGAACTGGTCGCAGCTCCTTTATTTTAAAAGCAAGCAAAAACTATTCTCAGTGCAGTGTTCCCAAGCAAATCTTATGCTCCCCAAGTAAAGCACAGCTCTTTGCAGGCTGAGGGTCTTCCACATTTCCCCCTTTTTTTTTTATTTGATGACAAGGGTGGTCATGATGTGGGCTTCGGCTTTTCAGAGTCCTCTGATTGCAGACCAGGTAAAGCGAAGAACTCGCAAACCGAGAGATCTCTGAAGCAGCACCCGGGGTAAAGGCACACAAGCAGGGACGCAGGCACCGCGGAGTTCAGTTCCTGCTAGAGAGAGATTCCGGGCCTGCCGCCCTCGCCTACACACCAGGGATCTCTGGCAGGCGGCAGCCCTCCACCGCGCCCCGATCCCCCCCACAGCAGGGCAGGAATCCCAGGCATAAACCATCAGGTGCCCCTGAGCCTCACCACAGGCCCACGCCATCCGAATGCAGATGCTCTACTTGTCCAGCACACAAGACTAAACAAGTCAGTAGCACGATATACGTGTTCCTCGACATCCCAGGTGCAAGCCACCCGAGCGTGCCCACAATCCTTCTCGCCAATCTTACGCTATATTCCCACGTTCTACCCCCTCGCTCATGAGACTGCTTCTCCTGGGGAGTGCAAAGCTGGACGTGCACATTTGGCTCGTGGAGTGTAGAGCAGAGTCATCTACAGAGGCACGCAATAAATACATATAGAAAAAGGAATAAACATAGATATCTATACAATAATGCTGTAGCATCACTAATTACAAAGAAGGGCCAAAGATAAACAAGACTGTGAACAACATCCCTGTAGTGTCCAAATTTACTTGATTCACACGCTCTAGAAGAGATAACTGCTGTGAGAACCAAAACAGTATCTTCTCCTCAGAGCCACCTGCATGTGTCAACAGAAAGGCCTTAACCACGCTTGCGTGGAAGCGAAGTCACACAGCAGACAGCACAACTATGGGGGGACCACGACCACCAGAGACCACCCAAGACCCCTCGCAGCATGCTACTTGCGTGCTCATCCAGTCATTTCAGCATTCCCCAAGTAATGCTGGGTGTCAGGTTGACTGTTCTACGTCACTTGCGTGGTCCCTGTACTTTCAGCGTCTGCATTTCTGGTACCGGGTTCTGGTTGTGGTTTCTCCAGCTCATGGTATGGCTTCACGCATCTCGCAGGTAGCCAACGAGGACCTGTTGGGAGTAAAACACAAGCATATCCCCTCCCCCATGTCAACAATTCTACTGGTCCACGCCAATCAGTTGGGCCTGGCAGATCTTTATACCAAACCTTAGGATTTTGTGTAAAGGGAACTTTACCCTGAAAATGTCATTCCACTGCCATGGTATCTAATCGAGAAGATGACCAATTTAGAAAATTTAAAGTGAACACAGCCATATCTAATTGTTCTTGAGGAGCTGTGGCTATACTCCCCCTTTTTTGTTTTTGCAACATGTGTTTCAAGTTTTGATGTGTCCGTTCAATTATGGCTTGTCCGGTGGGGGTGTGCAGGATACCTGTAACGTGAGACACACCCCACTGTTGTAGGAATAAGGCCGCTGCTTGAGATACATAGGCAGGTCCATTGTCTGGTTTTATTTGTTTAGGGAGGCCCATAAGTGCAAAGCACCTTGTCCAATGTTTCTTAACATCCTGAGTCCGTTCCCCTGTAGCTGCAGAAGCAACAACATAACCAGAAAAAGTATCCACAGTAACATGAACATACTTTTGCCTGCCAAAAGGTGGATAACGTGTAACATCTGTTTGCCAAATTTCATTAGCCTTCAGTCCCCTGACATTTACACCATCATGATAAGTTGCAGTATTATATAGTTGACAATCGTTACATGCCCGAATAATATCACAAGCCTGCGTTTTTGTGAGAGCAAATTCTTTCTGTAAACTGCGAGCATTTTGATGGAAAAAGGAGTGAGATAATTGTGCATGTTGAAATCGTTGAGTAAGGGAGGATGATGTTATGGGCAAAACAGTGTACTTATCAGCTACTGCATTCCCTTCTACCAGAGGTCCTGGCAAGCGAGTGTGAGACCTAATATGAACAATAAAGCAAGGATGCTGTCGTTGCTGAAGCAGAGTTGCAATAGCAAGGAAAAGTTTATACAGCTCTTTATTGCTAATTTCTTTAATAAATGCAGCTTCTAAGCGGTTAATAGCGCCAACAGCATATAGTGAATCTGATACAACATTAATAGGTTCGCTTGCAAACAATGTCAAAGCTAAATGTATTGCAGACAATTCAACAATCTGAGTGGACGCTTCCACAGTAATTGATGTGTGTTGCCATTGTGCCTTTTCTTTCCAGGCCACTATGGCCTTCTTTGTTTTACCTGAGCTGTCTGTAAAAACCGTTTTTGCATTTGGTATAGGGTGAGGCACTATCACTCTCTGTGGTTGTAAACAGAGGGAAGGTAAGGCTTGCAAGATTTTATTCTGTGGCAAAGTAAAATGGATATCATTCAAATAATCAGCCAGAGCAGCCTGAAATTCAAGGCTGTCCCTCATCAGAGTAATGTGCGTTTCCTTATGAAAGGGTAGGTAAATAATGTCAGGGTCTCGACCTGTCAGCTGCTGTATCCTGAACCGTCCTTTCTGAATCACCATAATGACCATCTCCAAAGGAGTCGTAATTGTTTTTGTAAAGGTGTGTGATAAGAAAATCCATTCCAGGGTAACTAATTGCTGTGATTCTGTCAATTGAGCAAATAGCCCATAAGGCTGGAATTTCGTGTGAATCACAAAAAATAGAAGAGGCAAGTGTAAGATTATATGTCCTGCTTGGGAAGTTGTAAGTTTTTGAATTACCAATGCCAATTCCTGTTTTGCTTTGTCAGAAAGTATTCGAGGCGAAGTTAAATCTGAATCCCCCTTCAAGGTGTTAAACAGGGTACTTAACTCTTCAGTAGAAATACCCAGCACAGGACAAATCCAATTAATTGTCCCTAGTAGTTGCTGCAAATCATTTAATGTAGAGATATTGTTTACCAAACGAAGTTGTTGTGGCCGTAAGGTTCTGGTAAACAGTACCCATCCCAAATACTTCCAGGGCGGTTCTGTTTGTATTTTTTCTGGGGAAATATGAAGCCCAAATTGTTGTAAAGAATCTTTTAGATGATTTACAGTTTTCATCAGTTCTGTCTGTGTCAAAGCTGCAATGAGAATGTCATCCATATAATGGTAAATAAGAGACTGTTTAAAAACACTTCGAGTCGGCTCTATTGCAGCAGAGACCACTAACTGACAAATTGTGGGACTGTTCATCATGCCCTGTGGGAGAACCTTCCTTTCTGCTCATCTTTTTTCTTTACTGTCGGCTTTGGGCAGTTCTTTCTAATATGCCCCATTTGATTACACTCAAAACATTTCATTTCTGCTCGTCCCACAACGAGTTGCTTAGCCAAGGCACTTGCAAGTAAAGTAGCTTTATGCTCTTCAGAAGCCAATTGTAATAACAGTGTTTCTACTGTATTTTCGTCATCAATCTGCCTGCTCAGTGCTGTTTGTAAACGATCAATAAATGTAACATAGGGTTCTTGAGCTCCTTGCCTGACTGCCGCAAAAGAGGGCTGGCGTTTCCCTGCCTCCAGAATGCGTTTCAGGCACTTTAAAGCCAATGCAGAGATCTGTTGTAAACGCTGCCGAGGTAACCGTGCCTGTACCTCTGGTGTCTCATACTGATTAATTCCCAAATATTCTTGCCTATTTTCCAAAGTGTCTGCAGAAACAGCCTCCTGGTACTCTGCCAGCCACACTGAATACTGTGCAGGTGTTAAAATCATCCGTAAAAGTGACTTCCAATCATGTGGTGTCATAGTATAGGATTCCCCAATGACTGTTACTAAATTTGAAGTATAGTTACTGTGCAAACCATAGTCTCTCACCGCAGCCCGTACTTCCTTAATCATTTCATAAGTAAGGTATTGATACTCAGGAGGATGATATGGACGATAGATTACCGGCATCGCCGTCAGCATGGCAAAATCTCCTTTACGAGCAGCTTCCTCTCTACAATTTTCTGCCAGTGTTTTGTATTTTGTTACACGAGACTCTGGTACCTTTTCAGCAAAGCCAATAGGTGGCTTGGCAGACGCAGGATACGGAGGAGCTGTTGGTGTTAACTGTGCTCTAGCCGTAGCCGCTGCCGCTGCTGCTGCCGGCTGCGAGACCCCCCGCACCGAAGGGACGGCTGCAGCTGTTTCTTTTACCGATGTTAATGGTGGATATAAATTGGACTGTATGTCTGGATCTGTGAAATCAAGATCGTAAAGATCGTCTGATTCTCCGGAGACTGTTTCATATACAGGCTCCTGTTGCTCCTTCACATCCACTAAGGTGTTAATAGGAGTGGATGCCAGAGATTGCAAATACTCCTCTGCAGGCTGGAGTGCAGAGAGTGCTGTAAAAACAACCCTCCACGTTGCTTCTAAATCCTTTAGAATATCAGACTGCAACGTGTTCCGTTTTTGTATTTCTACTCCCACTTTCGCCCAAATCTTTGCATCGTAAGTCCCTGATACAGGGAACCAGGTACAGTTGTCTTTGATCCACACTAATAACTGCACCAATTTCGCCAATTGGACCTTATAGCCCTGTTCGCGTAATATACGCTGTAATACCTCAGTGTAGAGCTTATGCTCTTGGGAACTAGCCTGTCCCATGTTTATTGCAATCGCGGAACTCACTGATTCTGGGGACTCTCCGGTCCTAGGGACTCACTCTCTGGTCCTGAGGATTCTCCGGTCCTGGGGACTCTCCGGTCCTGGGGACTCACTCTCCGGTCCTGGGGATTCTCCGATCCTGGGGATTCTCCGGTCCTGGGGACTCACTCTCCGGTCCTGGGGATTCTCTGATCCTGGGAATTCTCCGATCCTGGGGACTCTCTGGTCCTGGGGACTCTCTGGTCCTGGGGATTCTCCGATCCTGGGGACTCTCAGGTCCTGGGGACTCTCTGGTCCTGGGGATTCTCCGATCCTGGGGATTCTCCGATCCTGGGGACTCTCAGGTCCTGGGGACTCTCCGGTCCTGGGGACTCTCCGGTCCTGGTGCGCGCTAGCCCCTGACAATCCTTCGATCAGAGTCGCCACCGCTTCTTCGTTAATCTTCAACCTTGTTCGGGCGCCATTTGCGGCGGGCGGCAAGGAAGGCACAGACTCTGAGATCGAGGATGCAAGGGCCTGAAGCCGAAAGGCCTAAGGCTTTTTATTGTTATGCTACTACCCTATTTAACTGCTACAATGCAGGAGCCAGACTAGGCAGTTCAAGATAACATCAACATTCACACGCTAAGCACTCATCACCCATCCTGGGAAGAGCCCACAGTGTCCTGGGCTCAAAACATCAACAACCATTCCTGTTTTCAGCTCTGTGTTCAGAACTGACCTTCAACACATGTTTACTTGTTACATGCCTCAAAGGGCCCTGTGAACTGGTCGCAGCTCCTTTATTTTAAAAGCAAGCAAAAACTATTCTCAGTGCAGTGTTCCCAAGCAAATCTTATGCTCCCCAAGTAAAGCACAGCTCTTTGCAGGCTGAGGGTCTTCCACACTTGTGCACCTTCAGGTTCCTTAGATAGTCTCGAACCTGATCTTCTACAGTGGGTGCTTCTTCATCCTCCCAGTCCCTGCCTCTGCTTTCACTTGCCGGTGAAGATTGAGGCAAAAAACTCGTTGAGTACCTCAGCCTTCTCCATATCCTGGGTAACCAAGTCTCCCGTTAGGGCCCACATTTTCCCTAGTCTTCCTTTTATCACTGACTTACCTATAGAAACATTTCTTGTTGCCCTTGACATCCCTGGCCAGTTTTAATTCTATCAGGGCTTTAGCTTTCTGAACGTGCTCCCTGGCTGTTTGGACAATTTCTCTGTATTCCTCCCAGGCCATCTGCCCTTGCTTCCACCCTCTGTAGGCTTTCTTCTTGTGCCTGAGTTTGTCCAGGAGCTCCTTGTTCATCCATGCAGGCCTCACGGCATTTTTGCCTGACGACTTCTTTGTTGGGATGCATCGCTCCTGAGCCTGGAGGAGGTGGTCCTTGAATACTAACCAGCTTGCTTGGGCCCCTCTTCTCTCCAGGGCTTTATCCGAAGGTACTCTACCATGCAGGTCCCTGAGGAGGCCAAAGTCTGCTCTCCTGAAGTCCAGGGTGATGGGCTTGCTGTGTGCCCTCCTTGCTGCCCTAAGGATCTTGAACTCCACCATTTAATGGTCACTGCAGCCAAGGCTGCCCTTGAGCTTCACGTCCCCCACCAGCCCCTCCTTGTTGGTGAGAACAAGGTCCAGCATGGCACCTCTCCTCATTGGCTCCTCTATCACTTGGAGAAGGAAGTTGTCATCCACGCATTCCAGGAACCTCCTGGATTGCTTGTGCCCTGCTGTGTTGTCCCTCCAACAGATATCAGGGTGGTTGAAGTCCCCCATGAGGACCAGGGCTTGTGAACATGAGGCTACATATATCTGTCTGTAGAGGGCCTCATCTGCTCAGTCTTCCTCATCAGGTTTCCTGTAGCAGACCCCCACTATAATGTCTCCTGTCCCTGTCTTCCCTTTAATCCTGACCCATAAGCTCTCCATCAGTTCCTCCTCCATCCCCAGGCAGAGCTCCATGCACTCTAGCTGGTCATTAACATAGAATTACTTCCCTAGTCCCGCTGGCCATACTATTCCTGATACAAGCCAGGATGCTGTTGGCCTTCTTGGCCACCTGGGCACACTGCTGGCTCATGTTCAGCTGGCTGTCCACCAATACCCCCAGGTCCTTTTCCACCAGGCTGCTTTCCAACCACTCTTCCCCCAGCCTGTAGCTCTGTATGGGGTTGTTGTGGCCAAAGTGTAGGACCTGGCACTTGGCCTTGGACTTCATACCATTGTTCTTGGCCCATCTATCTAACCTGTCCAGATCCCTCTGCAGAGCCTTCCTACCCTCAGGCAGATCAACACTCCCACCCAACTTGGTGTTGTCTGCGAATTTACTGGGGGTACACTCGATCCCCTCATCTAGATCATCAATAACGATATTAAACAGGACTGGGCCTAGTACTGAGCCCTGGGGGACACCACTAGTGACCGGATGCCAACTGGATGCGGTACCGTCCACCACCGCTCTCTGGGCCCTGCCATCCAGCCAGTTCTTAACCCAGCGAAGAGTGCACCTGTCCAAGCCGTGGGCTGCCAGCTTATCCAGGAGTATGCTGTGGGAGACAGTATCAAATAGATACTGATAACAGATTTCAAATGATACTGGAACCATCTGTTGCTTAAAAGCTAATTCAATACATTTTGAGGAAGAAGCTTAGTATTTAAATATCTTCTAGCTTAGTATTTAAATATGTCTTCTGCCATATGTTAAAAAAAATGGAACTGAACTGGAACCCTAAAGCAACTAGATTAATATTCCTTAATGTTCGATGGTTTAATGTGATATTTTTAACCATTGTAGCTTCAGAATTTTTTTGGTTAGTTTCTTTCTATTTCCTGTTTTGGAGAAGGTAGATTACTGACAAAAATCCTATACGTATTGACATAGCTAAATACAGTCACATTAAAAATAGCTGTTATTACTGATTGCAATCTGAGAACTGCACACACACACAAAAAGAAATTTCCTTTGCTTGTAAAAATCTCAACAATTTAAGTCAAATCATACTATGAGATTTCATTGCACCTGAAGAGCTGACATCTAATAATAATTGGATACACAGTTATTACAGTATTCTCATTTAGTTCTGACTCTGCCATATGCTGGATCAGACATATTTTCTTCAGAAAATTTCCAGCTAGTTTTCAGTTTAAGTTTTAATTTGAACTTACAGGTTAAGCTTATTTTTTTTTATTTTTGTATCATGTTTATCACAATGGGTTCATACAAACTGCCTTTATAACATTTAGTGGCATCATGTTGTCATTGTGAATGACCAGGATGAAATATGGGGCTAAATTTTGACCTTAATCATGCAAAACTCTCACAGAAATGTCTGAATATGAATTGGCCAATTAAACAAAGAGAAATTTGAGATAGGAAGACCTATAATGTCATTTAGCTATCTCTTTGTATCATTCTCCATGGTATAATCTTTCAACATTCCTTCAAGATCAGTTTTAAATTATTCAAATCATTCCATCACATCACTAGAGGTTTTTCATATCTGACAGACCTTGTATCTTGAGAATATCTCTTTGTTTTAATTATATGTTTTCTCAATTTTATCCTTTTATTTCTAGGCTGAATTTTAACTTAATATATCTGTTATCAAAACAGGGAGAGGAACATTTTTTTTTTTTCTATTACAAAGTGTGCATATAATTCAAACACAGAAGACTAAGCAATAATGACTTGCAGGACATTTTGGAGATGTTTTCTATATGGCAGCCCTGCGAGGAAGAAAAAGCATTTCTCAATATCTGGTTTCTTCCTAAAAATTTAGGTACTAAAAATCCAGTGAATTTTCAGAGAAATAAACTGTTTATGGGAAGGCAAATGCAGTACTCTTTGAAATTTCTCCTAGAGGGAAATCCAGTGACCGTTTCTGTAATGGGGACAGAGGAATTATACTTATGTGCATTTCTCAAGGAGAAGGGGACTATCCAGTCACTGCTTCAAGAAAAGGTGAAATTGTGGTGCACAACTATAAAATTAAAGCTTTGGTGGAGAGCACATTTCACACTTTGTCTAGGGCATCAGATTGCCGTAACTGGGCTCTTTTGGAGCATTGAAGTTCCCCCTATACCACCACAACAAGGACAGAGAATGTGAAGTTGCTGAACTGCTCTAGATGTAAGGGAGCTCTAAACGTGAGGGTGCAGAAGGATCTCAAAGACAACTCCTGTACTGGTAAGGAATGAATACTGTTTTTAAAGGTATTTGTCTCTCACATCACCACTTAGGCAGCGCAGGTCAGAAGACTAAGTACAGCACCTCAGGGAGAATTATATTGTTTTAATGGAAGGTAGAAACATTTTTTAAAATTAATTAAAAAAGAGGGAATTGTACTGGTCATGAACAGAGTACTTTTTAGAGGAAAGATCATCTGGTGATGAAAAGGATGGTATTGTATTTTACTTATATAGCTCTGCTTTGGAAATATGACCACAGGAACTCTTCCAAAAACAAGAAGCCGATGATGTGAGAATTCAGGTATCTCTCTGAGAAAAGCTCTCATGTCTAGGAGGAGTTGTCTTTATATACTTCTGATAAAATGAATCTTTCAAACTCTTGAAATTCATTCATCTTGAATCAGATACTCCATTTTGTCAACGATTTTGTAGTAATTTAAACAATATTTAAGACTGAAACACAATTTTGTTTTTATATCTATTTTTAGCTCCCTCTTAATTAATTTCATTCCTCTCTGAAATGAAGTAATCTTGGATTAAATTCTTTAGCCTTTGTTTATGCATAGAAAGAAACTATCTCGTGTTTCAGAAAGATTTTTATTTATTATTCATTTCCTCGTAGACTAAAAGCAAGCAACCTCATCTCACCTCAGAGGTGATTTTCAAAACCATGAATAGCTAGCTCCATAACTTGGATTGGGTCTTAGGTACAAATGTATTTGGTTTACATATTCTGTTCAGTGTCCTGTTCAAAAACAGCTCAAAAAATTATTTAATGAATAAGTAGAACTTTCAGGATTTTTCTTCATCATTACTTAGGATATGGGATACATATGCCGGAAATTGCACTATTTATTTTTACACTACAAACCACTCAAGTTCAAGCATTAGAAATAAGAATAAATAAACTAATTTAAAATAAAATCCCATGTGTCACTGAAAAGTTTTTGTTACCCTAGATGTGGAACAACTATATTTCAAATATAATACAAACAATATTCTTGTTTAATTCTTCTTCAATCTTTAGATTTGTATCTCTCCATAAAATCAAGCCAAATCTAATGTTTATATTTCTAAACATATGAAAGAGGTTGCAGTCCAACTACATTTTTTAATATTTACTGTTATTAAGGATATTTTCTCAAGGCATAAGCTGAAAAGGATACAGTCATGATTCAGTTCCAAAATTAATGTACATTTCTTTGTCAATATTTCAACACTTCAATCATGTTGTTATGCTAAATTTTTAAGAGATTTAATCTAAAGCCATAACTTTATCACATTCTGTTGTTAACACACTTAATTGTTACTACTTCTTTAGTCAACTATCCAGAATGTGAGATTTTCAATATGTACTTGCATAAAAGTGTGCTAGCATCTCCTCACCCTAAAAATGTCAAAATGGTACTTGTTTTATAAAACGTAAAGCTTTTCTCGAGGGAATCATCTGTCCTTTTGACATGTCCTTCTGTTTCTGTGTATGGTATGAAAGTACTACAAGGATCCCTTAAAACAGAGCATACAGTTTTTTAGAGTTTGGTGAATACAGAGATAGAAAACCTATTATACCCAGTTTGATATTTTGAGGTTTACCGAAGCAGCAAATGTTATCATCTGTTTTGTGATAGCTGAAAAGCAAATTCTGATTTACTTGGTCTGAATCTGAACTTTTAGTTATAAAACAATTGGAAGATAAAATGCAGTCATGTACTGAAGCCTTTGTTCAACAAAGCCAAAAAGGCTTTGTTAAAGAACTATTTCCCGAATATCTTTCATTAAAACAAAACAGCCTTTCAGTGAACAAACTTTTCCTTTTCAAACTTTAGTAGCACTTTTTGCATCACAATTTACTATTTAAAAAATTTTATCACCCAAAATGTCAATTTATGTCAAATGATGCTAGGGCATCCAATCATTATGAAGTTTTGCTTTTATCCCTATCTGTATCTAATGTTTATCTTTTGGTATCTCTCTGTTGGCTTCTTGTCTTCCAACCAACACATGCTGCCATCCATATGTAGTAGCTAGTTGATGGCCCTGAAGATTTACTAAATGCAGTTGCTGTTCTTCACTTTGTCATTCTCCCTTGGGCTGTGATATGTCAGGTACCTGAGATGCATCTAAACAATTTGCTATTCATGGCTGAGGAGTGGCTTTGAAAAAAATTCCCTGTACTCTTTTCCTCTTGTTCCATAGTGTCTAATGAGGTGTTAGCTATCTTTGCATTCAGTCCTGCTAGAGCAGAACAGTACTGGTAATATAACTCTTACTTGTGAGATTTCAAACCCAATTCCCAGAGCAGAAAGCTTAAATAACATCTGGTGTCCATCTAAAATGAGATACTATTTGCTTTCTGGGCTGCAAGTGTACATTGCCAGCTCATGTTGAGCTTTTCGTCAACCATCACCCCCAAGTCCTTCTCCTCAGGGCTACTCTCAATCCATTCTCCGCCCAGCCTGTATTCATGCTTGGAATTGCCCCGACCCACGTGCAGGACCTTGCACTTGGCCTTGTTGAACTTCATGCAGTTCGCACGGGCCCAGCTCTCAAGCCTGTGAAGGTCCCTCTGGATGGCATCCCTTCCCTCCAACGTGTTGACTGCACCACACAGCTTGCTGGCATTGGCAAACTTGCTGAGGGCGCGCTCAATCCCACTGTCCATGTCCCCGACAAAGATGTTGAACAGCACTGGTCCCAATACCAAACCCTGAGGGACACCACTCATCACTGGTCTCCACTTGGACATCAAGCCGTTGACCATAACTCCTTGAGTGCAAACATCCAGCCCATTCCTTATCCACCGAGTGGTCCATCCGTCAAGTCCATGTCTCCAATTTAGAGACAAGGCTGTCATGCGGGACAGTGTCAAATGCTTTGCACAAGTCCAGGTAGATGACATCAATCGTTCTTCCCTTATCCACCAGCGCTGTAACCCTGTAGTAGAAGGCCACCAAATTTGTCAGGCATGATTTGCCCTTAGTGAGGCCATGTTGGCTGTCACCAATCACCTCCTTGATTTCCGTGTGCCTTAGCATAGTTTCCAGGAGGATCTGCTCCATGATCTTCCCAGGCACAGAGGTGAGACTGACTGGCCTGTAGTTCCCCAGGTCTTCCATTTTTCCCTTCTTGAAGATGGGGGTTATGTTTCACCTTTTCCATTCAGCAGGGACTTCACCAGACTGCCACAACTTCTCAAAAACGATGAATAGCGGCTTAGCAACTTCATCGGCCAGTTCCCTCAGGACCTGCGGATGCACCTCATCAGGTCCCATGGACTTGTGCACCTTCAGGTTCCTTAGATGGTCTCGAACCTGATCTCCTACAGTGGGCAATTCTTCTGCAGAGGGCCCACATTTTCCCTAGTCTTCCTTTTATCACTGACATACCTATGGAAGCTTTCCTTGTTGCCCTTGACATCCCTGGCCAGATTTAAATCTATCAGGGCTTTAGCTTTCCTAACCTGATCCCTGGCTGCTCGGACCATTTCTCTGTATTCCTCCCAGGCCATCTGCCCTTGCTTCCACCCTCTGTAGGCTTTCTTCTTGTGCCTGAGTTTGTCCAGGAGCTCCTTGTTCATCCGTGCAGGCCTCATGGCGTTTTTGCCTGACTTCTTCTTTCTGGGGATGCATCGCTCCTGAGCATGGAGGAGGTGGTCCTTGAATACTAACCAGCTTTCTTCGGCCCCTCTTCCCTCCAGGGGTTTATCCGAAGGTACTCTACCACGCAGGTCCCCGAGGAGGCCAAAGTCTGCTCTCCTGAAGTCCAGGGTAGTGAGCTTGCTGTGCGCCCTCCTTGCTGCCCTAAGGATCTTGAACTCCACCATTTCATGGTCACTGCAGCCAAGGCTGTCCTTGACCTTCACGTCCCCCGCCAGCCCCTCCTTGTTGGTGAGAACAAGGTCCAGCATAGCACCTCTCCTCATTGGCTCCTCTATCACTTGGAGAAGGAAGTTGTCATCCACGCATTCCAGGAACCTCCTGGATTGCTTGTGCCCTGCTGTGTTGTCCCTCCAACAGATATCGGGGTGGTTGAAGTCCCCCATGAGGAGCAGGGCTTGTGAACGTGAGGCTACACCTATCTGTCTGTAGAAGGCCTCACCTGCTCGGTTTTCCTGGTCGGGTGGCCTGTAGCAGACCCCCACTATAACGTCTCCCGTCCCTGCCCTCCCTTTAATCCTGACCCATAAGCTCTGGGTCAGCTCCTCCTCCATCCCCAGGCAGAGCTCCATGCACTCCAGCTGGTCATTGACATAGAGGGCGACACCCCCCTCCTCATCTCCCCTGCCTTTCCTTCCTAAAAAGCCTGTAACCTTCCATTCCAATGCTCCAGTCATAGGAGATGTCCCACCACATCTCCGTGATGCCAATAAGGTCATAGCCCTGCAGGCATGTGCACGTCTCTAGCTCCTCCTGTTTATTCCCCATGCTCCATGCATTTGCATAGAGGCATTTCAGTTGGGCCCCCGATGAAGCTGACTTACTGGCTGGAATTCCTTTTTGCTGCTCTTCCGTCACTCTCCTGCTGACCTGCAATCCTTCTCCAGGCTCTGGGCACCTATTGCTGGCCCTGGCATCAAACTGGCAGCAGTGCGATGGACTGAGGTTCCCCTCCCCTGACAACTTTTGTTTAAAGCCCTCTTCACCAGCTTGGCAAGCCTATGACCAAAGATGGTCTTCCCCTTCTCTGACAGATGGACCCCATTGGCCCCCAGTAGACCAGGTTTCTCAAAGCGAGTCCCATGGTCTAAGTAGCCGAATCCCTGGCTGTGGCACCAGTCCTGTAACCATTTGTTGATTTGCCCAATTCAACGGGCCTTTTCAAACCCCTTCCCTTTGACTGGGAGGATTGATTAAAAGCCTATGACTATATTAAATTACCTGTTTAGTGGTTTCAATCATGCATTGTTTTAATGTACAGATTATTGTGACAGGTATATATGTATAGTTTTATGTTGGGGGATATTGTTGCAGCTAACGGAAAGAATCAAGAGCTGAAGTCAACGAGCTCTCCAAGCAAGGCCACAGGCCTGTCTCCTCTGTGCTTCCCATGGAGCCTCTGCATACTTGACAGTAAACATCACTGTGAACAGTGCTGGACTTGGCACCTGCAGGATCATGTTACAGCACAGGGGGATGGTGAAAGGACTGACCAGTGAGAGGTTGCAGGGGGGAGCGTGGACAAAAAGACTTAACGTATCATAAGCGGGTTGCTACAGCGTGATTGCTATTAAGCACCAATCATAATAAAGTAGGCGCGTGATAAGGAAGCAACATTGCTATATTAATCCGGGTGTATTGGCTAATAAACGGCATTTGCTTAATCATATTGGTTGTGTATCAGTGTCCTGTAACTTCCGCGTCAACAAGTGGCGCCCGAACAGGGACCCTCAGATCAGTGTTGAGAAGATCAACGAGACCGATGGAATTGAAGGGTACGGAAAAGCCGACCAACGGTGAGTCCCCGGGGCAAAATTTTAACTAAGAGTGTGGAATCTCGCCTTGGCCAGGTGAGCGGTTGGGGAGGAATGGGAAATACGCTGTCTAAGGAAGAAGAGGCAGTCGTGAAACTCCTCCAACATATTCTCTCTACGAGAGGCTTGAAATATGACCTGGCTACCTTGAAGGCTCTATTGCTATGGGCAAAAGAAAGAGCATTAATCCCCACAGTTAGTGCGGCTTTCGATGCTGCCACCTGGGAAAATATGGGTGCGAAGCTGTGGGATGAAATTACGTTGGGTTCCAAGGATGCAGGCAAAATCCCCACTGTGTGGAGACTAGTTACTGAAACCTTAAAGAGTATGAAAGCCGAGCGTTTGGCTGCTTCGTCAGCTTTTGCAGCCCTAACGCCCGAGAAACAAACTGAATCAAAATCAAAGGACGCTATTTTGGCAACAGTGCTCCTTTTTTCGGGGCCCACTTTTCCATCTGCCCCAACAAAGGTAGTAGTGGGGGGACGAGCTCTGCCGCAGGATCACCAGGAGAAGCCTGGTTCCCCTCAACCTACGGCGCCCCCGCTACCTCCACAAAAAGAAGATGAGAACGACTTCCCACCACCACCACCAGAAATAGAGAAGGTGCCGTCCCGCTCGGCGTCGCTGACACCACGGCCGTACCCACCTCTGCCTCCGTCGACTCCCCCAACACCCTGCAACAAGGCGGGTGTGAACGGCTTGGGAGACTCCCAGCTACAAGGGCTCCTAAACAAATTGGAAGCGCTCGAGGCAAAGATTGAGGCTTCGAGACCACCGGACACTGGACCACGAAATCCTTTTCTTCTGGACTCCTCGCAGCCGGACCAACAACTGCGACTGCCTCTGACTGTGGTACCGGGGTCGGGGATGGGAGGGGGGTCGGTTGGGTTTGGTTCGCCTTCAGATCCAAAGCTACGGTGGCGAGGGGCGATACAGTGATATGTGGGAAGCTTTAGATTGGAAAATGATAAAAGAAGCGAAAACTGCGATAACACAATATGGCTTAAAATCACCATATACTCAGTCAATTTTGCAACATATTTTTTCCGCTCATTTGCTAACTCCTTACGATACAAAAATGTTGGTTACTGCACTGTTACCCGCCCCCCTCCGCGCCGCCAGAGCTTCCCCCCCCCACCACCCAGGGAACAGCAGCGGAACATTGATCCTTCTACCGTCCCGTTACCCGAATCTGAGACTGAGCCACCCTTAATAGACCTTTCTGAAGAGATGGAAGTGGGACATAATTGCTGCAGAGCCCGAGGATCGGGGGGGTCGGGCGGTGGCGTGGGAGGGGTTATTCGCATTGCGGCCAGTCCAGGTTACTGTGCCTGGCCCGGACCCAGCCAGGTTCTGGAGAAAATTAAGAGAGCACGCACTTGCGGACGGTGATTTCGGGGCCGCGGCTGCTATGGGTGGCGGGGTATTGGCTTACTCGGTATATCGAGGGGATGGAAGCAGCCCACCCGAATGGGAGCCATTTAATTGGGGAGTGATTTGCCTTAGACAAACAAATACAAAACGGGGCTGCTAAAGAAGTGTTGTTGTTACAGTTAGCGAAGGACAACGCAACGGAGGATTGCAGGAAAGTTATTGCAGGGATGGTAAATTGTAACCCCACCTTAACCGAGCTAATGGATGCTTGTGGGAAAGTAGGAACCACTACATTTCAGATGGAGCAGTTAAGGTAGTTCATCGTTGTTATACATGCGGGCAAGAAGGTCACTTTAAGAAAAACTGCCTTAAGAAGTCGAAGCTGAGTGGGAGAGGTAACTCTGTTTTGATGTGTCATTGCTGTGGGAAGCTGAGGCATTTTGTGAAGCAGTGCAGGTCTAAGTATAATGCTCAAGGTCGGCTGATAACAACCAGCTGCAGAGTGCAGGGAAACTGGAGAAAGAACGCGGGGAGGAACCGCGTGCTGACACAAATGAATCTTCCCAACAAGTTCCAGGCCTAAGCAGTCAGCTCGCAGCCCAAACCGCAGGGAGTGCCACCCTGGATGTTACCACAGCAACCGCAATCACAATGGAGAACAGCAGAGTGTAGTAAAAAAAAAAAAAAAAAAAAGCAGCGCCTGGGTATGAATGCAATTGTAAAAACTGCACAGATATACTACTGTGAGACAGGGACCAAAAGAGCCGTTTTTACCTTTTGTCGAGAGATTACAAGAGGCGGTTGAGAAACAAGTTTTTGACGCGGATTTGCGAAAGACATTGATAACGCAGCTAGCTAGGGATAACGCTAATGCTGATTGTCAAAAGATCATTGAAGCTTTACCTGGAACACCAGATTTGAATGCTATGATAAAGGCATGTGCAAAAGTGGGTACTGTGGAACATAAGGCTCAAGTTATGGCTGCGGCCGTACTTGGGGCTTACGTCATCACAATTGCAGCCTCTATTCCAATTGTTAGCAGGGGACACAAATTTAACAGCACCACGACACACTACTTCAGAGGTACAGCAACTGATTACAGAAATAGAAAGCAGGCTACATTCCAAATTTATATATCGTATTGATTTGAATCAGGAAATACAAATTATCACTTTGTTTGATAGGCAAATTCCGTATGCAATAATTGGTCAATGGAATTCAGAATGGGCAGATCCGTTACACATATTGGAATGGTTGTTTCTACCTTCGAAAACAAAGAAAACTGTCCCCATGATTGCAGAGCTATTGGCACAGATTATCATCAAAGGACGGATGCGATGTCGGGAGCTTGTGGCCAGACATCCTGCATCACTAACCGTTCCTATTGCAGCTCAGTACTTTGAGTGGTGTATGGCTAATAGCTTTGCTTTGCAAACAGCCATGGAGAATTTCTCGGGACAGGTTGTTTACCACTTGCCCTCCCATCCTGTTGTAAAATTGAGTGCGGAACTTCCAATTGCCACAGGAGTGTGGTGCGCAGACACTCCTGTGGATGGAATTACCATTTTTACGGATGGGTCTGGAAAAACAGGCAAGGCGGGCCTTGTCTGGTATTCTGACGGCAAGTGGGAATCTATGGTAGTACAACAAAAGGGTTCACCTCAGGTGGTAGAATTACGAGCTGTATTAGAAGTATTTCAGAATTTTCCCATTCCCTTTAATTTGGTTATTGATTCAGCATATGTAGCTGGCATTGTAAAGCAATTGGACAGATCTGTCATAGAGCATACACGTAATCAGTGTGTTTTTGAATTGCTGCGAGCTCTGTGGCAAGAAAATCAAATCCGAACTGCATTGTTTTATGTTTTACATGTAAGAAGTCATACTAATTTGCCTGGGTTTCTTGCAGAAGGCAATGCTCGAGTGGACTCTTTGGTTTCTGACCCCACAAATTCTACTGCAATGACTGTACAGGTGCCGGACATTAAACAGCAGGCACGTATGTCACATGAGTTTTTTCATCAAGGACATCGGGCACTGCGACGACAATTTCATTTGTCACACAGTGATGCTCGGAATATTGTGGCTATGTGTCCTGATTGTGAGCAACTGCCGCAACCTATGCAGATACAAGGAGCCAATCCTCGAGGACTGCAGGCCTTGGACATTTGGCAAAGAGATGTAACTCACATTGCTGAATTTGGCAGGTTAAAATATGTTCCTGTAACAATTGACACTTTTTCTTCTTTGATTATAGCTACAGCGCAAACAGGCGAAAATGCTGGTCACGTTATTCGAGTTTTGCTGATGCTGGTTCCTTTCACACAGATTTACCAATATGTTCTACTCTCCTTTTGCCTTGGAACAAAACCTTAATTTCATATCTCAGTGCAAGTTAATTCTTTGGCGTCACTAGCCTAGAAAGCCCTCTGGGGCCAGCTATTTACAGCAGCATCATTTTACAAGCATTGCAATCATGGATATATGACTAGATAAACTGATAAATGGTGGTAGCTGTAGAAGATTAAATATTTTTTGCTCTTTACATGGCACATATGTTTTGCACAAATGTTGCCTCATCTTTCTTTGTTTCTATTCTTCATCACTGCAGAACTGATGTATTGAGTTTGTGTGGCAAGATTTTGGTAGTGGGGGGGGCTGCAGGGGTGGCTTCTGTGAGAAAGTGACAGAAGCTTCCCCCATGTCCAATAGAGCCAGTGCCAGCTGGCTCCAAGTTGGACCCACCGCTGGCCAAGGCTGAGCCAATCAGCAACGGTGGTAGCACCTCTGTGATAACGTATTTAAGAAGGGGAAAAAAAACCTGCTGCAGAACAGCAGCCAGAAGAGAGTGAGTGAGAATATGTGAGAGAAACAACTATGCAGATATCAAGGTCAGTGAAGAAGGAGGGGGAGGAGGTGCTCCAGGTGCCGGAGCAGAGATTCCCCTGCAGCCCATGGTGAAGACCATGGTGAAGCAGGCTGTCCTCCTGCAACCCATGGAGGTCCAAGGTGGAGCAGATATCCGCCTGCAGCCCATGGAGGACCCCACACCGGAGCAGGTGGATGTGCCTGAAGGAGTCTGTGACCCCGTGGAGAGCCCACGCTGGAGCAGACTCCTGGCAGGACCTGTGACCCTATGGGGGACCCATGCTGGAGCATGAGATGAATCTCCTAAACTTTTGGATAGTTTTTTTCATTGTGAATATAAATGTGCTGTAGTCAACCATCTAATATCATACTTAAAGTTTACTTAATAAAAAAAGGCTTTAATTATATATAGCTGTGTACCATTAATATTCTTGGACAGATCTTTCTGCATACAGGAAGATATAAAGTAAATGAACGAGACATGACCTAAGACAATATGTAACTGTTTCCTTAGTTCCAAAAATGCATTTATTGATTTTGTTTTCACCACAGTCATAACAATACAAACATGTCAGCTGCATCCTTTAGCACTCAGCCCACGCAGAGCTATTAAAAGTTACCCTTATAGGTTCCACCACAAATAAAATGTTGTTGTAGTATATACCATTTCATCCCTTCTTCAGATATACAAATAAATATAGTCTTCACAGAATAGTGTTAGCAGTGTTAGGATACTTCAGTTGCTATTGGTAACAATAGGGATGATAATATTTTCGGGATATATTATGTATTAATTGTTTTGGTGAAAAAATGAAGATTAACTTTATGCATGGCTAGGTTTCTCTAAAAGGGTTACAAGAGTTGCTCTTTTATTGTGCACACCAGGTTTTCAAATCAATAATTTGGTCTCACCACCGTCACAGTAAAGAATTTCTTTCTAATATCTAATCTAAATCTATCCTCTTTCAATTTAAAACCATTCTCCCTCGTCCTCTCACTACTTGTCCTTGTAAAAAGTCCCTCTCCAGCTTTCCTGTAGGCCCCCTTCAGGTACTGGAAGGCTGCTATAAGGGTCTCCATGGAGCCTTCTCTTCTCCAGGCTGAACAGCCCCAACTCTCTCAGCCTGTCTTCATAGGAGAGGTGCTCCAGCCCTCTGATCATCTTCGTGGCCCTCCTCTGGACTAGTTCCAACAGCTCCATGTCCTTCTTATGTTGGGGGCCCCAGAGCTGGATGCAGTACTCCAGGTGGGGTCTCACGAGAGCAGAGTAGAGGGGCAGAATCCCCTCCCTCGACCTGCTGGCCACACTTCTTTTGATGCAGCCCAGGATACGGTTGGCCTTCTGGGCTGCAAGTGCACACTGCCAGCTCATGTTGAGCTTCTCGTCAACCATCACCCCCAAGTCCTTCTCCTCAGGGCTGCTCTCAATCTACATCACTATAGAGAACTGACACTATGGATTCAGCAGCATAATTTATCAAATATGCTATCTGAAAACGAAAGGCCTGGTTCTATGGTCCTTTCATGTATGTAACTCCCTGAAGTGATGTGGAGGTCTGCATGAGAATGGATTATAGGACTGTATGGGATAATTGCTGTCCACAGAAACTTGGAAACTTATTGGAAACTTGAAAGTCCAGAGTTAGGTTCAAGGATCAGGCCAGATTCTCTGCTCATGTCCAAAAAAGTAGCCCTTCTGAAACCCAATTTATACCTTCTGAAGATGTAATTAATGCCTGTGAGAATGTATCTGAATTCTAAACTGCTAGATTTCTTAATACTCTTCTCATCTCTCCTCAACTTTGACCCTACAGAATCACTGTCTACTGCTACTGGCTCATTCATCTTTAAATTTTTTCTTTGATCTTCTTTTCTTTTTAAAACCAAGACTGCTGACAACTGCACTGTTAGCTGAGTGAGTAGCCTTAATTTATCTTATTAGAATCTGATCCCCACCCACCAACCTCATTTCACCTCAGACCTTTTCCCCACATTTATTAAAAATTACTTATGTCCCTCAGACAATTTGCACAGAAAAGATATGTCAAGTGCTTAAGTGCAACGGATCCTATATTCAGTACACCCATATCACAAATTTCACTATCTCATAATATTAAAAATTAGTCTTAAATATGTAATGATAAAAGTGCTTATGTTGTAAGTAAGAACAAACTGTAAGTAGTTGTACTGGAAAATTCCATTTTGCACAATGTGAGAATATGCAGGCATATAACAGTGAGGTTAACTGATTCTTCTGTCATGTTTTGGTGCAAAATAAGAGCAATTGCACTGACCACAACTAAATTTAGAGCAGATTTTGATTGATATATTTGAAATGACAGACTCAAGGCTTGAAAAATTCATTTCCAGGACCAGAGATAACTTTGGAAATATCACAGAATCACAGAATCAATCAGGTTGGAAGAGACCTCTGGGATCATCGAGTCCAACCATTGCCCTGAACTTTGGAAATATGTACATATGTGTCTCATAGGCCACGTATTTAGTATCTCCTTATCCTTAAAGGAAGTTTAAATACTTAGTTTAAAAAATGCAGCTGTTGATTCTTACACCAGTAAAACATATGCAGTCATATTCTTCTCTGTTGAAGTTAATGGGAGGCTCACTTCAACATGGAGTCTTGATGTTTATTCTGCAGGGATTTTTCTCTAAGGGAGGTAAAACTGAAACATACTGGCAAAAATCCATAAGCAGAGGTTTAAAGTCAAAAGACATCATTATGATAACCAAGACTGAGCTTCATCCCACCTAACTTTAGTTGCTGCAAGTTGGTCTAAGCTAGTTCTCCAGCTTTCTTCTATAGTTACCATAGAAATCAGTATGCCTGGACAGAGGTTCATCTTTCATAACATCAGTGTCAAAGATACAAGGGATAGATGGCCCTTTGGATGCTTGAGTCTCCCCATTGACTATCAAAGAGCACAAACAGATGTTTTATACTGGTTATATTAATTTAAGATCACTGAAATTAGTTGATTAATCCAGCCCTGACCCTGACCTCTTGAATATTAAAAGCTCTGGAACTTTACACACTTATTCTTCCAATAGAGGGATTTATTCTTTTACTGAAGGATCACTAACCAGTAATGTATGATTGAACTAAAGATGACTTTTCAAACATGCAATATTTCCATTATAAAACTCCAAGCCTATAAATAAAGACTTGATTGATCTCATCTAAGGACCAGGTGTAGCTCTTAGGTGGACATGCAGAGCTCCCTGCAAGCCCAGAATAAGCTGGCTGCTCTACCTGAGGAATGACACAAGCCCCCAGTCCTGCAACAGCACCATCATTTATGGACTAAACTAGTAGCAGACCTGCATGAGCAGATGCAAGATAGGACTGATGTTGAAGGAGTAGATGACTGAAGATATTGAACACTTCCGTTCCTTTGATAAATGATAGCCACTGATAAGGATTTAATGAAGACCAAATGGTTTTGATATGTACATGGGCACAGTTTCCATTATAAGTGAATAAGAAATTGTTTGCTTTTGCTTCTCGAATATCGAATATGGTCCTTAAGAAAAGACTACTATCCTCAGACATAACTACTTTTATTGCTAGCATTTAGGGAATACAAGGAGAATAAACAACAAAAAGAAGTTTAAGCATCCCTTTAATTCTCATTGATCTTCTTGTATTTAATTTTTTTAAAAGATAGCGTTCAACCTTCTGGCTAAAGTTAAAGATGCATTTAAGATTAGATTTTAGGAAAGCAAAGTGCTTAACTTATTTGAACTGATTGCTGATAAAAATCCCTTCAATATCACTTAGTATGTACTCTAAACACTTGATGGGCAGGAGAAGATACAAGTGCTCCCTCACTATACCAAGAGGCTTGATGTGCTCTAATGTTGCTGTCTCACATGCTACAGTTGACAAGATCCCTGTATTTTCTGTTCTGTAAGTGGAGCACTCACACTTATCATTGCAGGAGCTGTCACTGTTACTTTTTCCCATATCATATTTAAGGAGGCTGCTTAAGATATCCTCTTCCTTCCCCAATTTAAATGTGGAATTAAACATGGTTATTTGTATTCATGATTGACATAGAGGAAATACAGAAAGAAAAAATGATTTGTAATGTTTGCTACCAGAACCTCTTTGTGATGTGATGTGCTGTGTAGTAACACCACCATCAGGTTTTATATGTTTATATATAAAACATATATATATGCCATTAGCCAAAATTGGAACAGACCATTTCTTTCCATAATCAAAAAAAAATGAGAAAAAATATATACTTGAAAACTGAAGAAAAGAATCACAAGAGTATCCAGCAGCCTTTACACTTTTGATGATGTGGATTCTCTAGCTATGGAAAATGGAATTATACTTGGTCACTTAAGAAATATTTAATAATAGCAACAGAAATGTTTCTGAGAAACAACTGAACAAGGGTAGATGAAAGGGTAGGGCTGTCTATATTGTTCAGGACTTTCTATTACACTTACAGTCCTTGCTGGTCTATTCCAACCATTAGAATTAACACAGAAATACAGATGTGTCTAGACAAATGAAATTAAGTATAAAACAAACTAGAAATTACTCTGTCTCTTACCATTCCTCTAAAGACCATTATAAAATATGTTTGTCTGAAATGTTATTTAGCCATATGAAATAATTTGTATTAATGGAATTACTAAAAAATTAGAAAGCTGACAAATCATTTTGTGTAAGTTTAGAGAGTTCATTATTTTTGCTTTATCTGATCACTTCTGTGAAAAATTTGACTATATGAATAGTATGGGTTTGGTCATTATTCCATATTCCAGCCTTTCTTTGAGTTTGGGTTTTTTTTTTTTTTTTACCTTTTATTTTCCTTGTCTTTCTGTTTTTTTCCCCTTTTCTCTGTTTGGCCCGCATCCGAGGCTAAAAAATAACCAGCTGTTCTGTCACCCAATGACCCCTCCCCAGCCGAGAAAGGGAATTGGGAAAAGGAGGGAGACCCGTGGGTTGAAATGGAAACAGGTTTAATAAAATAAGAAAACCAATATTAATACTAATGCTAATATAAAATACACAGAGTTATACTCAGCCCATATAGTGGTTGTGAGCTGCGCACTCCCAGCAGTGAATGCCAGATGTCAAACACTGTGAGCACCACAGCTCCAGTGAAAGCGCGATGGTCACAACAAATGGCAGAGCAGGCCTCGGGAGCAGAATGATGGGCGAGACCCTCCAGGGATGGCGACCATTGAGAAGAGAGAGGCGGTCCCCAGCAAAATTTCCAATTTATGGTGAACGTGACGTTTATGGTATAGAATACTGCCGTTGGCTAGCCTGGGTCAGCTGCCCTGGTTTTCGCTCCTCCTAGCTTAAGCACCTGGCTAACTCGAAAACTGCTAATGGCCTTGATCACCATGGAAACCCGCATACCATGGCTGGCCACAAACTAAAACAAAGTGTCTTATCAATCAACTTTGTTTCCACTGTATTGGGTGCTGCAGTCTTCTCAAAAGTGCAGCTTTCCTAAACAGAAAATGGATTATATGATTCTATCCCAGAGAAACCAGGACACCCCTCTATTTTTTGAAGTGCTTTTTATTTCTTTAATATGTTTTGTCAATGAGAAAATGAAAAGTCTTTGTTTCTTGAAAAGCTAGAAGGGTCAGAAAAATGTAAAACTAAAAGTAAAAAAGATCATCCAGTTTTTCTAAAAAAATTGAAAAACTCAGATATTTAAAAGTCTATTTTTAGTATCTCATTCAATTTTCTCTTCAGTTTGTAGACAAGATTTTTCATAAGTATTTTGACACCATATCAGAATTAATAGCTAAAAGTATTAAGAAAAAAAAATCCTAGGTCAATTATTTTAAGTGTGTGAATTGCATCTCACTGTTTATACATATGAATGTAAAGATGATACCTGTAACTGAAAACAGGAAATAATTTACTGTAAATTAACTTAAAATTAGCATTGACCTTGTTTTAGATGTCAAAACAGGCAGTTCTAAAAATTTATTTAGTTTCTCTCTACAGATATGAAAGGCCACACAATCTGCCTTATGTACAGGTGAGAAAGCTCATGAAGCCAAGCACAGGTGGGTTTTACACTGGGGAGAACCAAAGGGAAACCAGCACATAGCTCCACATGCTGCCCCTTCGTGAGACTCGGGCTGATTGCGCCATGCCACCTCTGCCTCCAGTACCGAAACGCTGGCCACAGCTGTGCCCATCATGAGCTCCCCCAGTGCAGTTCAAGGGATTTTAAGTTAATGTTGACTTGGCATTAACTGTACAGCTATCTAAAATCCCACAGCTTTGAAAAGGGAATGCATCATCTAGGATGGCTGACTGTAACTATTCCTCATTTGCCTCTCCACCATCTTCTGCAGTAGATATTGCTAACTTTTGTGGTGGTACAAAGGAGCAGGTGGCAGCTATCTAATGCCTTGCTATGAAGTCACATGGACGCATTTCTCCTGCATGCAGACACCCCAGGGTCTTGTGTCTAACACAGGCCCATCTGCTGCTCTCCACTGCACATGCTGGAGACGATACTAGCACTTAAAGAAATGGTCAGTAAAAGCATAACACACATACCTGGGACCAAAACATCAGCCAACATAAACCATAGGTTTATGGTTGGACTCGATGATCTTAAGGGTCTTTCCAACCTAAATGATTCTATGATTCTATCTCAAGTTGTGCCAGGGGAGGTTTAGATTGGATATTAGGAAAAATTTCTTCACCAAAAGGGTTATCAAGCATTGGAACAGGTTGCTCAGGGAAGTGGTTGAGTCAACATCCCTGAAGGTATTTAAAAGATGTGTAGACGTGGCACTTAGGGACATGGTTTAGTGGTGGACTTGGCAGTGTTAGGATTACGGTTGGACTCGATGATCTCGAGGGTCTTTTCCAACCTAAATCACAGAATCACAGAATCACAGAATCAAACAGGTTGGAAGAGACCTCGGATCATCGAGTCTAACCGTTGCCCTGACACCACCATGTCAACTAGATCATGGCACTAAGTGCCATGTCCAGTCTTTTCTTAAACACATCCAGAGATGGTGACTCCACCACCTCCCTGGGCAGCCCATTCCAATGTCTAATAACCCTTTCTGAAAAGAAATTCTTCCTAATGTCCAACCTGAACCTCCCCTGGCGAAGCTTGAGGCTGTGTCCTCTTGTCCTATTGCTAGTTGCCTGGGAGAAGAGGCCGACTCCCACTTCACTACAACCTCCCTTCAGGTAGTTGTAGACTGCAATAAGGTCACCTCTGAGCCTCCTCTTCTCCAGGCTAAACAACCCCAGCTCCCTCAGCCGTTCCTCATAGGTCAGACCCTCCAGACCCTTCACCAGCTTGGTCGCCCTCTATGAAATGATTCTATGATTCTATGATTCCATGATTCATTTGAAGCTAAGGGGACTGTGCTCTTTCTTAACATTTTAGGGTCTGTCCCAGATTATGAACACAGTTTTAAACTATGCTAGAAATGGAAGGTTTTTAAAAAATGATTTAATTGATGTTTTGATGGTTTTCTTGGAGATGCATTGTGTGTGCAAGTGATATGCTGTATCACTGAACTTGCTACACTCTCTCTGAGGCTTCAGTTTCTTGCTCAAATTCAAGTATAAACTCTCTATTTCTCTCCTGTACATGACTAAACCAAAATAGACTAATGAAATGGAGGTGAAATCTACCAGGTATGTTTCAAATGTAGTGCTATAAATATAGAAAGACTGCACTTCAGCTAATATATTACAGTGCTACTTTGGTTTAGATCTGTTTAGGCTTAAATAATTCAAGACAGAAAACAAAGACCAGTATTTAAGTTAGCTCCTCTAATCTTCCAGGTCATGATCCTGCACTGGTGAATTTGACCACTGATTTTAGCTGGCAATGGGTCTGGCCTCCAGAAAACAAGCTCTTTGTGAAGACTTCATCTCCTCAACTATCTCCATGATGTCCAAAGAATGGATCTGTGGGAAGAACGACAGGCTCTTTGCCACTTGTGAAAAGGCAAAAGACTTTGTGTGCCAAATCCAACACAATTTCAGCAGCTAGAAATGAGGTCTGTCTCCTTTCTTGACGTTTTTAATAACACTAAGCTGAGCCAATGACACTACTCTAGTATCAGTGTTCGCGAGAGGGCACGGAGACACTGCACGCAGACCAATATGATCGTTAAGCAGATCTCATTTATTCGCGTATCTGAGGGTACATTTATACTATTGTGTTTTTGTACACGCTGTGTGTACATGTCATTTCTATTATGATTGGTTAGTATGCTTTGTTCACACGCCTCTATATTAGTTCTGATTGGCTTATGCTAAAAAGTTATATCTTGCAGGTGCAGCATTCTTTCTTATTTTTCAACTTCCCCCATAGCTTGTTGGTCTCATAGCCAAGGCCCTTGTTCTGTATTATGATTGGCTAGTTCATCACCACCCCATTACCACCCCCTGGACATGCCTGGACATAGCTCGTTCAGTACCTCGTTCCCACCATTGTCCCGTGGGAACCCCACAAATCCCCCTTTTTGTTTTTGAACGAGCCATGTCCTGTCTCGTCCTTTTTGTCTTCGTTTCTTATTTAAACCTGGTTCCCTGTGTCTCGCAGAGCCCGGTCAGAGAATCCCAGCCTTGGTTACCCATAAATCCTGCTCTCTGTTGTTGTGCCAAAAAGGCTGTATTGACCATTCATTGTACAGTTCTCTGCAAACATGCAAACAAACAGGGTAACACAAGTAGGATAATGCCTATTATAAACATTCCCATAAGTAAACTCTATCTACAAAACATGTAGTTTACTTCAGAACATACTGTTATTCTTTATTATTCTAGCTGAAAGGAAAGTTACTGACAGGAAAGCTGATTCTGTTTAAAGGTAACACAGATCAGGCCTTTTAGAGCCTACTCTGAGGCCTACTCTTGCTAAATCGTTGCTAAACCATCCGGTATCAATTTCCCCCTTTGGAAGTAGTTAGATTTATTATCTCACTACTTCCATATACTCTTCTCAATGATTGTCTTAACACAACCCACGTACTCCTGTGCCTGCAGAGACAGAAGCACAACCTCGACCCATTAGTAATAGTTCCCCTGGTCCCAACCACTCGTTAGTACCTGGTTCCCTATACCACACTTTGCCTTTGTTTTTCACATAGCTTGCTCCCTGTCGAACTGCCTCCCAATGTATTACAACTGGGGGTCGCTCCTTATCTCCTGCTAAAGTTAAATGGTTAAGTACATAAACAGCTTTTGCAAGTCTCTCAGAAGGTTCAGTTTCCTCTCCCCCTTTTTGTTTTTGCAGAAGCTGTTTCAATGTACTATGAGCACGTTCCACAATCGCCTGACCTGTAGGCGAATGAGGAATCCCAGTGACATGTGTAATACCCCATAGTTGACAAAATTGACGAAAAATCTGTGAACAATATGCTGGTCCATTATCAGTCTTAAGTTGTTGTGGAACCCCAAGACTTGCAAAGCAAGCAAGTAAATGTCGTTTGACATGACGACCTGTTTCCCCAGTTTGTGTTGTTGCCCATATTACATGTGAAAACATGTCAACAGATACATGAACATATTTGAGCCTTCCAAATTCTGCAATGTGAGTAACATCCATTTGCCACAGTTGCAACGCACTCAGTCCTCGAGGATTTACCCCTATTCCAATTCCCATGCCAATTTTCTGACAACTAGGACAAGCACTAACTAATTCACGTGCTTGTGCCATGGTGAGGTGAAATTGTTTCACTAATATTTTCGCTGATTGATGAAAGAATTGATGGGATAGGTGTACTTGTTCAAATAAATTTGGTGATATTTGCGTGTAGGACACAAGTGTGTCTGCTTTATTATTTCCAATGCTCAAACCTTGATCAAATTGATGACTACGAATGTGAGTCACAAAATAAGGTACCTCTCTGAGGTTTATTGCCTGATGCAACTGTAGCAAAATGGTGTAAAGTCGTATATTCTTCACTGGTCGTATAAAAGCTCTTTCAATTCGATTTACAATGCCTGCTGCATAAAGAGAGTCTGTTACAATATTTACAGGTAAGTCCTTCCATTTTATAAAGACCTGGTATATTGCAAAAAGTTCAAGTGTCTGCAATGAGTCCTCAGTTTGTCCTGAGAATTTGCAATGTTTCCATTGTCCATCCTCTTGTCATGTAATAACTGCTGAATGTGATCGCTTTCCTGCATCAGTAAAAACAGTTAGTCCAGTCACAGGTATCTCTGATCTGATAGGTTTTTCTTCCCAATCCTGTTTGCAAATAAACTGTAGCTTTTTATCTCTTGGCAAATGTGTTAACAATTGTCCAGTAAAGTCCTGTAAGGCCATTTGAAAAAGAGTTGACTGATTTGTTAACCACTGTAGATATTCCTTTCTGATAGGTAAATAGATAGCATCTGAGTCTAGTCCGGTAATGTCTGTAATCCTTTTATGTACTTTGATAAGCAATTGTGCTATTGCTTCCACTCTGGTACAAATTGTTGTTTTAGGATGAAAAAACCAAAGAGTCCACTCGAGCATTGCCTTCTGCAATAAACCCAGGCAAATTAGTATGATTTCTTACATGTAAAACATAAAACAATGCAGTTTGGATTTGAATTTCTTGCCACAGAGCTCGCAGCAATTCAAAAACACACTGATTACATGTATTGTCTATAACAGATCTATCCAATTGTTTTACAATGCCAGCTACATATGCTGAATCAGTAACCAAATTAAAGGGAATGGGAAAATTCTGAAATACTTCTAATACAGCTCGTAATTCTACCACCTGAGGTGAACCCTTTTGTTGTACTACCATAGATTCCCACTTGCCATCAGAATACCAGACAAGGCCCGCCTTGCCTGTGTTCCCAGATCCATCCGTAAAAATGGTAATTCCATCCACAGGAGTGTCTGCGCACAACACTCCTGTGGCAATTGGAAGTTCCACACTCAATTTTATAACAGGATGGGAGGGCAAGTGGTAAACAACCTGTCCCGAGAAATTCTCCATGGCTGTTTGCAAAGCAAAGCTATTAGCCATATACCACTCAAAGTATTGAGCTGCAATAGGAACGGTTAGTGATGCAGGGATCTCTGGCCACAAGCTCCCGACATCGCATCCGACCTTTGATGATAATCTGTGCCAATAGCTCTGCAATCAGGGGGACCGTTTTCTTTGTTTTCGAAGGTAGAAACAACCATTCCAATATGTGTAACGGATCTGCCCATTCTGAATTCCATTGACCAATTATTGCATACGGAATTTGCCTATCAAACAAAGTGATAATTTGTATTTCCTGATTCAAATCAATACGATGTACAAATTTGGAATGTAGCCTGCTTTCTATTTCTGTAATCAGTTGCTGTACCTCTGAAGTAGTGTGTCGTGGTGCTGTTAAATTTGTGTCCCCTGCTAACAAGTGGAATAGAGACTGCAATTGTGACCACGTAAGCCCCAAGTACGGCCGCAGCCATAACTTGAGCCTTATGTTCCACAGTACCCACTTTTGCACATGCCTTTATCATAGCATTCAAATCTGTTTTTCCAGGTAAAGCTTCAATGATCTTTTGACAATCAGCATTAGCATTATCCCTGTTTGCCACAGGTCCAAGGCTTGGCAGCCGCACAGGTTAACCCCGTGTGGAAACACCAGTCCTGCGCTCCCTGCGGTTTGGGCTGCGAGTTAACTGCATAGGCCTGGAACTGGTTGGGAAGATTCATTTGTGTCAGCATACGGTTCCCCCCCCTGCATTCTGCAGCTGGTTGTTATCAGCTGACCTTGAGCATTATACTGAGACCTGCACAGCTTCACAAAATGCCCTAGCTTCCCACAGCAATGACACATCAAAACAGAGTTATCTCTCCCACTCAGCTTCAACTTCTTAAGGCAGTTTTTCTTAAAGTGACCTTCCTGTTCGCATGTATAACAACGATGAACTACCTTAATCGCCGCCGCAAAAGTTTTTGCTAAATGCTCCTTCTGAAATGTAGTGGTTCCTACTTTCTCACAAGCATCCATTAGTTCAGTTAAGGTGGCATTACTATTTGCCATCCCTGCAACAACTTTTCTGCAGTCCTCACCTGTGTTGTCTTTCGCTAACTATAGTGGTAATGCTTCTTTTACAATTTTCCAATCTAACAGTTGCCAAATATTTCTTCCCTCAGGACCCGCACCCACAATCACCGGATATGCTTGTGGAATTATAACTCCTTCTAATAACGCATCTCGAATGACCCCTTTCCATTTCACTCCTCCCCCCTCTTCCCCCGTATACGCAGGCGGACGCTGATTCTCTCCCTCACCTCCCACATTACCAGATGGACGCAAACCTCCCCCCCCGCCCTGATCTAAAGGTGGAGTAGGGATTTGCAAAGGAGGTTGAGGTGGCCCTAATACTTGTCCCGAACACAGAGGGGGGTTTTGGGGAGACATAGTCACGTGTCCCGAGGCGTTGGCTGTACGATGCTGCTGCAATTCCGTCTTTAATTCTTCCAGTCGTCTACCAAGCTCTGTCACGTCAATTTCGTGTCCATTTCGTGATGGTAACGGTCCTTTAAATCCTTGTGACTCTGGTACTGCTGACTCCGTAAATGGCAACTTTAACGGTGGTCATTTAGTGCCGGAATGTAAACTTTGTTCAACAGACTCAGGAAACAGCGAATCCGGTAAAGGTGGATACGAAGCAGGTTTACCCTCCTTCTTGTCCTCCTGCTCAGCCTCATCCGTAGAGAGATCAATGAGAGGGAGGGGGTTTCGGAGGGGGTTTCTGCCAAGTCTCCTGTTCAGCGTCTGAATCAATTAGTCCAAATCGAGCTCGTGTTTTAGGGCGCACTATCAGTCCTGATGGATCTGTATCTATTTTACTCGCTCCCCGCTCCTCAGCTTTTTTCGGAGCCATCCGTACCAACGGCGATAAAGGAGCTGCCACCGGTACAGCCACCGGGGCCGTGGGAGGTGTTGGTCCCGCAAACAGTGAAGGGGTAGTAGACGTCTGCGGTCCTAAAGCCATAAAAGCTGAATGTGTGACTTCTCTCTCTGCTTTTATTCCTTTTAACGCTTCACTAACCAGCTTCCATGTAGCAGACAATTTAAAGGCTTCCTTATCACCACTTGACATCGCATTCCAGAGAGAGTCACCAATCTTCTCCCATAAAGGCACTTCAAAGACATCATTAAAGGTTGTAAAATGTCCTTTGTCTTTTGCCCAAAGCAGTAACTGCTTTAACGCAGCTTTGTCATATTTAATTCCTCTCTCGGAGAGTATATGTTGGAGGAGTTTCACCACTGCCACTTCTGTCTTGGTCAGGGTAGACCCCATTCCTCCCCCAGCTGCCTGGGAAGCCCTACCCAGGTTTTCCTTTGCTAGCAACACTCGGGCTTACCGCATCCGTTCCTGCCGGTGCGAAAATCCAGTGCCGGGGCAGCACTCTACAGCTGGCTTCCTCTCACCCTTTCCTTTCGTGCCGTTGTCCGCTGCTTCTCCGCAGTCTCCGGCCGAAGAGTCCCTGTCCCGGGCGCCACTTATCAGTGTTCGCGAGAGGGCACGGAGACACTGCACGCAGACCAATATGATCGTTAAGCAGATCTCATTTATTTACAAATCTGAGGGTACATTTATACTATTCTGTTTTGTACACGCTGTGTGTACATGTCATTTCTATTATGATTGGTTAGTATGCTTTGTTCACACGCCTCTATATTAGTTCTGATTGGCTTATGCTAAAAAGTTATATCTTGCAGGTGCAGCATTCTTTCTTATTTTTCAACTTCTCCCATATCTTGTTGGTCTCATAGCCAAGGCCCTTGTTCTGTATTATGATTGGCTAGTTCATCACCACCCCATTACCACCCCCTGGACATGCCTGGACATAGCTCGTTCAGTACCTCGTTCCCACCATTGTCCCGTGGGAACCCCACACTCTAGAAGCTCTAAAGGTCATAAACTCACCCTTGGTATCATCTGTCATCCAGAAGAAAATGTGAAACAAACATTACCATGTATTAACTATTAGGTTTTCTGTAATAGGAAACTTCTTGAGCCGATCTGTTTGTATCTATGCTCTTGATAAATATTTTTCCATTTCTTGCATCTAGATATTTATTGCATTTGAGTTTATCTCCCTTCTTTCATTCTTTCTCTTTCTTTCTTTCTTTCTTTCTTTCTTTCTTTCTTTCTTTCTTTCTTTCTTTCTTCTTTTTTCATTGGAGGAATAATTTCCGTTCTTTTCAAATCTCCTAGGAAATTTTTCAGCTATGTAAAGTTATAACAAGATGTGACATCCAGTCCTAGCTAACCAGCGTTCAGCACAGACCCACTACTGCAGCACAGGGGGTGGTATAGAGCCCCGTCTGTGGCTGGCGAGTGAGTGCCGCAAACAGCCGTCTAGCTGCAGGCAGGGGAGTCAAACGGACCCTGTGGAGGTGGGGCCTCGCCTTGCAGGCGGGGATCACAGATCGGGACTGTCTTGTCGTCTGCGCGTGCATGCCTGTTGCAGGGGGGGGGGATTGGAAGGGACCTCGAAACATCATTTAGTCCAATCCCCCTGCCGGAGCAGGATTACCTAGATCATGTCACACAGGAACGCGTCCAGGCAGGTTTTGAATGTCTCCAGAGAAGGAAACTCCACAACCTCTCTGGGCAGCCTGTTCCAGTGTTCAGTTACCCTCACCGTAAAGAAGTTTTTCCTCATATTTATGTGAAACCTCCTGTGTTCCAGCTTGCACCCATTGCCCCTTGTCCTGTCAAGGGATGTCACTGAGAAGAGCCTGGCTCCATCCTCATGACACTTGCCCTTTACATATTTATAAACATTAATGAGGTCACCCCTCAGTCTCCTCTTCTCTAAGCTAAAGAGACCCATCTCCCTCAGCCTCTCCTCATAAGGGAGATGTTCCACTCCCTTAATCATCTTCGTGGCTCTGCGCTGGACTCTCTCTAGCAGTTCCCTGTCCTTCTTGAACTGGACACAATATTCCAGATGTGGCCTCACCAGGGCAGAATAGAGGGGGAGGAGAACCTCTCTTGACCTGCTAACCACACCCCTTCTAATACACCCCAGGATGCCATTGGCCTTCTTGGCCACAAGGGCACACTGCTGGCTCATGGTCATCCTGCTGTCCACTAGGACCCCCGGGTCCCTTTCCCCTACGCTGGTCTCCAACAGGTCTGTCCTCAACTTGTACTCATACATGGGGTTGTTCTTGCCCAGATGCAGGACTCTACACTTGCCCTTGTTATATTTCATTAAATTTCTCCCCGCCCAACTCTCCAGCCTGTCCAGGTCTCTCTGAATGGCTGCGCAGCCTTCCGGTGCGTCAGCCACTCCTCCCAGTTTTGTGTCATCAGCGAACTTGCTGACAGTGCACTCTATTCCCTCATCCAAGTCATTAATGAATATATTGACTAGAACTGGTCCCAGTACCGACCCTTGAGGGACTCCGCTAGATACAGGCCTCCAACTGGACTCTGTCCCATTGACCATCACTCTCTGGCTTCTTTCCTTCAGCCAGTTCATGATCCACCTCACTACCCGATCATCCAGACCACACTTCCTCAGTTTAGCTGCGAGGATGCTGTGGGAGACCGTGTCAAACGCTTTACTGAAATCGAGATAGACCACATCCACAGCTTTACCATCATCTATCCACCGGGTTACGTCCTCATAAAAGGCTATCAAGTTGGTTAAGCATGACTTCCCCTTGGTGAAGCCATGTTGACTGCCCCTAATGATCCCCCTATCCTTGATGTGCCTAGAGACAGCACCAAGGACAAGTTTTTCCATTACCTTTCCGGGGATGGAGGTGAGGCTGACCGGTCTATAGTTACCCGGGTCCTCCTTCTTGCCCTTTTTGAAGACTGGAGTGACATTCACTTTTTGTCCACGCTCCCCCCTGCAACCTCTCACTGGTCAGTCCTTTCACCATCCCCCTGTGCTGTAACATGATCCTGCAGGTGCCAAGTCCAGCACTGTTCACAGTGATGTTTACTGTCAAGTATGCAGAGGCTCTGTGGGAAGCACACAGGAGATAGGCCTGTGGCCTTGCTTGGAGAGCTTGTTAACTTCAGCTCTTGATTCTTTCCATTAGCTGCAACAATATCCCCCAACAATTACCCCTTTTTGTTTTAAAAAGATCATGGATACATCCGTATTTCCTTCATTCCCACCATTTCCTCAGGCATCATAGGATCAGCAGATCCCATAAGTTCTTGAACCATCCATACCTTTTTCACTGCTGATTCTATCATGCCTGAGACACACCGCAACAAACAACATCCAAACAACAATATCAAAAATATTACCCGTGCCCATGTGCTAATAGAAGGAAAATTAATAGCAGTCCTATTTTGCAGTGTAGCGTGTCTAACTGAGTATACATCTAACAGCAAATTACTTAAGGCCGCAGAAGTAGCATTGGTCTGTTTTGAAAGCCAGCATCCTAACTTATTCAAGGTACTTAACGCTCTAGCAGCAGCTGCTCCAGGCACTAGTAAAGAAGCTGCAAAAATCTGCGATCATCCAAAATGCATTACAACAGGAGGATCAGTTTGATCAGTTCGAATTTGGAGAAAGTTCAATACATATACTGCCTTGTCCAGTCTAGCTTCAGGTGTCTCACCACTCATTCCCCCTTTTTGTTTTAAAAGCATGCGTTTCAGAGTCTGATGTGCTCGCTTGATGATTGCTTGTCCCGTGGGAGAATGAGGGATGCCAGTAACGTGAGGAACACACCAAACCTGTAAGAAAGCTTGCACCTTAGCAGAACGATAGGTAGGTTCATTATTAGTTTTTATCTGTTTAGGGATGCCCGCAGTTGCAAAAGCTTTTCGCCAGTGTCGAATAACGTGAACAGCATTTTCGCCTGTTTGCGCTGTAGCTATAATCAAAGAAGAAAAAGTGTCAATTGTTACATGAACATATTTTAACCTGCCAAATTCAGCAATGTGAGTTACATCTCTTTGCCAAATGTCCAAGGCCTGCAGTCCTCGAGGATTGGCTCCTTGTATCTGCATAGGTTGCGGCAGTTGCTCACAATCAGGACACATAGCCACAATATTCCGAGCATCACTGTGTGACAAATGAAATTGTCGTCGCAGTGCCCGATGTCCTTGATGAAAAAACTCATGTGACATACGTGCCTGCTGTTTAATGTCCGGCACCTGTACAGTCATTGCAGTAGAATTTGTGGGGTCAGAAACCAAAGAGTCCACTCGAGCATTGCCTTCTGCAAGAAACCCAGGCAAATTAGTATGACTTCTTACATGTAAAACATAAAACAATGCAGTTCGGATTTGATTTTCTTGCCACAGAGCTCGCAGCAATTCAAAAACACACTGATTACGTGTATGCTCTATGACAGATCTGTCCAATTGCTTTACAATGCCAGCTACATATGCTGAATCAATAACCAAATTAAAGGGAATGGGAAAATTCTGAAATACTTCTAATACAGCTCGTAATTCTACCACCTGAGGTGAACCCTTTTGTTGTACTACCATAGATTCCCACTTGCCGTCAGAATACCAGACAAGGCCCGCCTTGCCTGTTTTTCCAGACCCATCCGTAAAAATGGTAATTCCATCCACAGGAGTGTCTGCGCACAACACTCTCGTGGCAATTGGAAGTTCCGCACTCAATTTTACAACAGGATGGGAGGGCAAGTGGTAAACAACCTGTCCCGAGAAATTCTCCATGGCTGTTTGCAAAGCAAAGCTATTAGCCATACACCACTCAAAGTACTGAGCTGCAATAGGAACGGTTAGTGATGCAGGATGTCTGGCCACAAGCTCCCGACATCGCATCCGTCCTTTGATGATAATCTGTGCCAATAGCTCTGCAATCATGGGGACAGTTTTCTTTGTTTTCGAAGGTAGAAACAACCATTCCAATATGTGTAACGGATCTGCCCATTCTGAATTCCATTGACCAATTATTGCATACGGAATTTGCCTATCAAACAAAGTGATAATTTGTATTTCCTGATTCAAATCAATACGATATATAAATTTGGAATGTAGCCTGCTTTCTATTTCTGTAATCAGTTGCTGTACCTCTGAAGTAGTGTGTCGTGGTGCTGTTAAATTTGTGTCCCCTGCTAACAATTGGAATAGAGGCTGCAATTGTGATGACGTAAGCCCCAAGTACGGCCGCAGCCATAACTTGAGCCTTATGTTCCACAGTACCCACTTTTGCACATGCCTTTATCATAGCATTCAAATCTGGTGTTCCAGGTAAAGCTTCAATGATCTTTTGACAATCAGCATTAGCGTTATCCCTAGCTAGCTGCGTTATCAATGTCTTTCGCAAATCCGCGTCAAAAACTTGTTTCTCAACCGCCTCTTGTAATCTCTCGACAAAAGGTAAAAACGGCTCTTTTGGTCCCTGTCTCACAGTAGTATATCTGTGCAGTTTTTACAATTGCATTCATACCCAGGCGCTGCTTTTTTTTTTTTTTTTTTTACTACACTCTGCTGTTCTCCATTGTGATTGCGGTTGCTGTGGTAACATCCAGGGTGGCACTCCCTGCGGTTTGGGCTGCGAGCTGACTGCTTAGGCCTGGAACTTGTTGGGAAGATTCATTTGTGTCAGCACGCGGTTCCTCCCCGCGTTCTTTCTCCAGTTTCCCTGCACTCTGCAGCTGGTTGTTATCAGCCGACCTTGAGCATTATACTTAGACCTGCACTGCTTCACAAAATGCCTCAGCTTCCCACAGCAATGACACATCAAAACAGAGTTACCTCTCCCACTCAGCTTCGACTTCTTAAGGCAGTTTTTCTTAAAGTGACCTTCTTGCCCGCATGTATAACAACGATGAACTACCTTAACTGCTCCATCTGAAATGTAGTGGTTCCTACTTTCCCACAAGCATCCATTAGCTCGGTTAAGGTGGGGTTACAATTTACCATCCCTGCAATAACTTTCCTGCAATCCTCCGTTGCGTTGTCCTTCGCTAACTGTAACAACAACACTTCTTTAGCAGCCCCGTTTTGTATTTGTTTGTCTAAGGCAAATCACTCCCCAATTAAATGGCTCCCATTCGGGTGGGCTGCTTCCATCCCCTCGATATACCGAGTAAGCCAATACCCCGCCACCCATAGCAGCCGCGGCCCCGAAATCACCGTCCGCAAGTGCGTGCTCTCTTAATTTTCTCCAGAACCTGGCTGGGTCCGGGCCAGGCACAGTAACCTGGACTGGCCGCAATGCGAATAACCCCTCCCACGCCACCGCCCGACCCCCCCGATCCTCGGGCTCTGCAGCAATTATGTCCCACTTCCATCTCTTCAGAAAGGTCTATTAAGGGTGGCTCAGTCTCAGATTCGGGTAACGGGACGGTAGAAGGATCAATGTTCCGCTGCTGTTCCCTGGGTGGTGGGGGGGGGAAGCTCTGGCGGCGCGGAGGGGGGCGGGTAACAGTGCAGTAACCAACATTTTTGTATCGTAAGGAGTTAGCAAATGAGCGGAAAAAATATGTTGCAAAATTGACTGAGTATATGGTGATTTTAAGCCATATTGTGTTATCGCAGTTTTCGCTTCTTTTATCATTTTCCAATCTAAAGCTTCCCACATATCACTGTATCGCCCCTCGCCACCGTAGCTTTGGATCTGAAGGCGAACCAAACCCAACCGACCCCCCTCCCATCCCCGACCCCGGTACCACAGTCAGAGGCAGTCGCAGTTGTTGGTCCGGCTGCGAGGAGTCCAGAAGAAAAGGATTTCGTGGTCCAGTGTCCGGTGGTCTCGAAGCCTCAATCTTTGCCTCGAGCGCTTCCAATTTGTTTAGGAGCCCTTGTAGCTGGGAGTCTCCCAAGCCGTTCACACCCGCCTTGTTGCAGGGTGTTGGGGGAGTCGACGGAGGCAGAGGTGGGTACGGCCGTGGTGTCAGCGACGCCGAGCGGGACGGCACCTTCTCTATTTCTGGTGGTGGTGGTGGGAAGTCGTTCTCATCTTCTTTTTGTGGAGGTAGCGGGGGCGCCGTAGGTTGAGGGGAACCAGGCTTCTCCTGGTGATCCTGCGGCAGAGCTCGTCCCCCCACTACTACCTTTGTTGGGGCAGATGGAAAAGTGGGCCCCGAAAAAAGGAGCACTGTTGCCAAAATAGCGTCCTTTGATTTTGATTCAGTTTGTTTCTCGGGCGTTAGGGCTGCAAAAGCTGACGAAGCAGCCAAACGCTCGGCTTTCATACTCTTTAAGGTTTCAGTAACTAGTCTCCACACAGTGGGGATTTTGCCTGCATCCTTGGAACCCAACGTAATTTCATCCCACAGCTTCGCACCCATATTTTCCCAGGTGGCAGCATCGAAAGCCGCACTAACTGTGGGGATTAATGCTCTTTCTTTTGCCCATAGCAATAGAGCCTTCAAGGTAGCCAGGTCATATTTCAAGCCTCTCGTAGAGAGAATATGTTGGAGGAGTTTCACGACTGCCTCTTCTTCCTTAGACAGCGTATTTCCCATTCCTCCCCAACCGCTCACCTGGCCAAGGCGAGATTCCACACTCTTAGTTAAAATTTTGCCCCGGGGACTCACCGTTGGTCGGCTTTTCCGTACCCTTCAATTCCATCGGTCTCGTTGATCTTCTCAACACTGATCTGAGGGTCCCTGTTCGGGCGCCACTTGTTGACGCGGAAGTTACAGGACACTGATACACAACCAATATGATTAAGCAAATGCCGTTTATTAGCCAATACACCCGGATTAATATAGCAATGTTGCTTCCTTATCACGCGCCTACTTTATTATGATTGGTGCTTAATAGCAATCACGCTGTAGCAACCCGCTTATGATACGTTAAGTCTTTTTGTCCACGCTCCCCCCTGCAACCTCTCACTGGTCAGTCCTTTCAACATCCCCCTGTGCTGTAACATGATCCTGCAGGTGCCAAGTCCAGCACTGTTCACAGTGATGTTTACTGTCAAGTATGCAGAGGCTCCATGGGAAGCACAGAGGAGACAGGCCTGTGGCCTTGCTTGGAGAGCTCGTTGACTTCAGCTCTTGATTCTTTCCGTTAGCTGCAACAATATCCCCCAACATAAAACTATACATATATACCTGTCACAATAATCTGTACATTAAAACAATGCATGATTGAAACCACTAAACAGGTAATTTAATATAGTCATAGGCTTTTAATCAATCCTCCCAGTCAAAGGGAAGGGGTTTGAAAAGGCCCGTTGAATTGGGCAAATCAACAAATGGTTACAGGACTGGTGCCACAGCCAGGGATTCGGCTACTTAGACCATGGGACTCGCTTTGAGAAACCTGGTCTACTGGGGGCCAATGGGGTCCATCTGTCAGAGAAGGGGAAGACCATCTTTGGTCATAGGCTTGCCAAGCTGGTGAAGAGGGCTTTAAACAAAAGTTGTCAGGGGAGGGGAACCTCAGTCCATCGCACTGCTGCCAGTTTGATGCCAGGGCCAGCAATAGGTGCCCAGAGCCTGGAGAAGGATTGCAGGTCAGCAGGAGAGTGACGGAAGAGCAGCAAAAAGGAATTCCAGCCAGTAAGTCAGCTTCATCGGGGGCCCAACTGAAATGCCTCTATGCAAATGCATGGAGCATGGGGAATAAACAGGAGGAGCTAGAGACGTGCACATGCCTGCAGGGCTATGACCTTATTGGCATCACGGAGATGTGGTGGGACATCTCCTATGACTGGAGCATTGGAATGGAAGGTTACAGGCTTTTTAGGAAGGAAAGGCAGGGGAGATGAGGAGGGGGGTGTCGCCCTCTATGTCAATGACCAGCTGGAGTGCATGGAGCTCTGCCTGGGGATGGAGGAGGAGCTGACCCAGAGCTTATGGGTCAGGATTAAAGGGAGGGCAGGGACGGGAGACGTTATAGTGGGGGTCTGCTACAGGCCACCCGACCAGGAAAACCGAGCAGGTGAGGCCTTCTACAGACAGATAGGTGTAGCCTCACGTTCACAAGCCCTGCTCCTCATGGGGGACTTCAACCACCCCGATATCTGTTGGAGGGACAACACAGCAGGGCACAAGCAATCCAGGAGGTTCCTGGAATGCGTGGATGACAACTTCCTTCTCCAAGTGATAGAGGAGCCAATGAGGAGAGGTGCTATGCTGGACCTTGTTCTCACCAACAAGGAGGGGCTGGCGGGGGACGTGAAGGTCAAGGACAGCCTTGGCTGCAGTGACCATGAAATGGTGGAGTTCAAGATCCTTAGGGCAGCAAGGAGGGCGCACAGCAAGCTCACTACCCTGGACTTCAGGAGAGCAGACTTTGGCCTCCTCGGGGACCTGCGTGGTAGAGTACCTTCGGATAAAGCCCTGGAGGGAAGAGGGGCCGAAGAAAGCTGGTTAGTTTTCAAGGCCCAGCATGGGCCTTCCCGGAGCCTGCCCTGCAGTGCCGGTGGTGACGTGGCCGACATCGGGGGAGCTCGATCTTGGTTTTGTATATATTTGTATATATTTGATTATTCCAATATTATTATTATACTTTTTTTTTCATTATTATAGTTTATTAAAACTGTTTTAACTTTCCAACCCATAAGTCTCTCTCCCTTTTCCCTTTCCCTTTCCCTTCGGGTGGGGGGGGAGGGTTAACAGAGAGCGTCTGCCTCAGGTTTAATAGCCGGCCCAGCTTTAAACCGTGACAAGGTATCTATGCACCAGTGAAAATCAAAGCAGTACCAGGATCGGTTGTGAGTCTCTTAGAAAAGCCAGACTGATTAGTCCCTGCATGAAAAAGATAAGTCAATAAGTTCATCTAGTTATTTTATGATTTCACACTTAAAGCTGTGTGTATCTATCTGTAAATAAACAGATACATGCTCCAGGAAATATCTTTATGGAAATATTTTAAGAACAAAATACAATTGTTCTAACATAACTGAAATTTATTAAAAGATCACAAATTTGATCTTTTAGTGTAGTTTATTGCTTGTAAAATGTGCTGACTGTAAGTGCATCTTAGATACTCAGTGCAGCTTCTAGCTATTATGAGATTTGGTCTCAAGCAACTAATAATATCACAAAGCAGCTATACGTTGTTATGTAATGTACCACATACCTGAAATAGGGAAAAAAGTGTTTATATTAAAAGTCATTTAAAATAATGATGAAAAATTATTTCACAAAGCGGCTTTGGAAAAAGAGACAGCTGACATTTACTTTGTCACCTCTGTTGGTCCATCTGATGTGGTTTTCTGTCTTTTGCACCAAGTGGTGTTTCAGTTTAGAGGAATATAAAGTTATACTTTTATAAGCTAGGTACAGGTTTCTATTAGAAATTCACCTGAGTCCAGTTTAAATGAGTTCTCCCTATCAGTCCTGACACTTTATAGATCTACAATTGGCCTTTTCCCAAGGGCATTCTACCACAAGGCGATGATGAAAGGTACCTATTTCTGGAAACAAAATAAGACTATTTTAGTAAGAATGAGGAAACTGGTGTCATTTCTAGAAATACTCCATATCTCTTTTTACTTATCTATAGAATTTCACCTTGATTTTTGACCCTGTTTTCTTGCTGCATTTTTAATGAAATAACACACAATTTCTTCATTTCTTTTTCAGTGGTATAAGAAACTGTTCATTATAATTAGAATTTATGCTTTAGCTGAATAAAAACTTTTAGGTTCATACCTAGTATCACAGCAAACAGGGATAATTATTCCTTTTCTGTTCTCCAGCAGTCAGCTGAGCTTCTCACTCACAGTTTCTGTTTTTCAGCTTTTTGACCTTATGGGTCTCTCTATCCTGTCTTTGAGGTAGGCTGGATCCTCTTTCCTCAAAGTAAGAGCCAGAAAAGGAAAGTCTCCATGTTCCTCTCAGTAGGAGTTTTTACTGTCTGCTTGCAAGGCCCCTCTTCACTTCCCCAGTGATCAACACTGCTTTTATTCTTTTTCTTTTCCCAGCAGCTCTTCTCTTCCTGGGTGTAAGTGAAGCTTTTTTTTTTTACCCTTCCTCATCATCCAGTTGCAAGGGAACAACCCTGTTAACAAGGAGACTTCTGTGATAGTGGCTAGAATATATCTCTGAGTGAAAATTATTAGCCTCTGACATACAGGAGGTCAGTCCAAATGATCTATTAGTCCCCCTGGACTTAAGCTTTATAATTCTATTATTTTAACACAAATTATAAATAAACATCAATCACTATCTTTCATACTTTTCCTAAGGGGGCGTTATTCAATTGATTAATTTAAAGTAGGCCTACAATATGGATTCAAGAGAAATTGTTATATATTTCTTTGAACCCCCATCTGCAGCTCCAATAGAAAAAGAAGGATTTGTACTGTAATCACTGGCAAATTGCATGGATAAGGAAAACTGCACACTGGACTGTATTAGGAGGAGTGCAGCTAGCGGACTGAAGGAAGGTGTTGTCATCCTCTGTTCAGCACTGATGAGACCACACCTGGAATACTGTGTCCGCTTTTGGGCCTCCCAGTTCAAGAAGTGTTTTGGGAAATGGAGGAAATCCAGTGGAGGGCTTCCAAAATGGCTAAGGGCCTGTGGGGTGAGGGTTTTAGGCAGCTGGGCTTGCTTAATCTGGTGAAGAGAAGGCTGAGGGGAAAGCTAATAGCTTTTTACTGCTACCCAAAAGTTTCCCAATGACAGAACCAAGCTCTTCTTGTAGTGTCAAATAGCAAGAACAAAGGGCAACGTCGACTTTTTCACTAAGTTTACCCAGGGATATTGTGGTGTCTCTATCTAGAAGTTTTTTACAAGAATCAGCTAGAGAAAACCATGACTAACCTGAACTACCACTGACCGTAGTCCTGCTCCACATGGGAGGTTGGATCTCCAGAGGTTCTTTCCAGGAAAAGTTTGTGTGACTCCATGATACTTGTTTTGACAATCTGATATTCTGAGGAACTGCTGGAAAACCATGGTACTACAAATACCACTCCACCATAAATAGTGAAGTATCAGGGACTAATGCAGTACTTCTCTAAACAGATGATGTGTAGCCATGAATGTATCAGGTTTTGTGGGAATATGTACAAATGATCAAGGGGGCTACAGTCCAGTTAGCTCCCTGGTAAATCTGTGCCCAAAGTTTTAGTATTTCAAGGAAACTGAATACCAAGACTGCCAAATTATCATGCCTTCTTCAGCAATTCAGAAATACGGTGTTGTTGCATACAATATGTATGTAAGAGAATTAATTTCTCATGTAAAAATGTTTTCAGTTACAAAGCTAATTTATATGACAAATGAATCATAATTAATTTACAGCATTTGGAAGATTCCAGGCCTCAAAAACTGGAAGTTAATTTTTTCATTAATACAAGCTCAGATTTCAATCCCCAGTCACTTAAATTTACATATATGAGACATACTCAAAGAATAACACAGAATTGTTCTTATTTTTAAGCATCTGTAGGATCAGGCCCTGATGGATATGGATAGGTAGGAGCAAGAGAAGATACAAAATTTTAGCTTTTATAATGTCAACCTTTTACCATGATTTGGCACACAAAGACTACACAAAGCAACTGCAAATAGAAAAAATGTGTCAATGTGTAGTAAGATTTCTATGTCAAAACAACATCAAAACATTCAAAGAAGCCATTTATGATGTCAATGAAAGAACTACAATGCTACTAATTAGCATTGCTTCTCTTTTTCTTACTTAATTGTTTATATGCTTTAAAGAAACACAGCTTTCTCAATAGATGGTGCTGCCTTGGAACAATTCAATTTCAACTACTGGTATACCCTCTTACTGTCCCCCAAAAGGCCAAGTACAAGCAATATACATCTGCATATTTTTAAAATGCAGTTTAAGCCTGTGAAATTCCATGTGTGAAAACTCACGTTATCTTCTGAAAACCATAGGATCACAAGGAAGCAGGTTCTTTGAAACAAGTACTCTATAGGAAGCTTGATTATATTTTGAATCATGAGTCACAGCCTCCAGGAAGAACCTCAAGAGACAACCAGAGTCAAATGACAAGAAGTGAAAATGTTATTGTAATTTAAGACAATAAAATATTTCTCCTTCAGTCTTTGCATCAGACTGAATATTCTCTGACAACACATCAGAACATACTCAAATAAATTTTATATATTTAGCATAATTATCAATATTTCATTTTTAATTCTATTTTCATAGCAGATATAAAAGCAGCAAATGTTTAAATCATTATTTGACATTACTGAACACAATATAGAAGTCTGTGGCCATTTCAAACAGTAGTCTCATTCGAGGCAAGGGCCTGTCAGAAATTTGGTGCTTGATTTTATACCATATGCCTCCAGTATTCTTGAAGTAGTTTTGTGCTATTAATCTCTTATTTTAAAGATAATTAAAATTCAGGATCATTATTATGAGGAAGTCCTACATATTAGATAAAGAAAATTCTCTAGAGGTTTCAGAGGAGTTGACTTAAGCAAAGAAATCCTCATTGATACTAATACTGAATGCTTCAGTCATGCTGCTATGTCTAACTATATTAGCAAGATACTGGGCCAATCAATTTGCAACGGTTAATATTTTTCCAAATGTATTACAAGCATTCCACTTCATGAGCAGCAATTCAGACTATGGATACTGAAGACTTTAAATCCCAGCTGCAATCAGGAATGGAAATTTGTTTCTTCCCTCCAAATATAGGCAATATTGTTATTGTGTACTTGCTATAAAACAGTGTAAAAAATAAAAAATTAGCCCATTTTATGGCAGCCTTGCTAATAGCATTTGACTAATTACATTCTGCCTATCTGTCTTTCTCCAGTAGTTTCAGCTGAATGTTTTGTGTCTAAGTCATCTGCCTTAAACACCAGTGATTTCTCCAGACGATTTTTCCTTCCTCTTTCCTCACCTCATTCAGAAACATACAAAAGCAAAAAGCTAAGAGAATAAATGGTCTTGTGCCATGTTCTGAAGGTCAACAAATACAGGATTTGTAAGCCTAGAGAAAAAAATATCTGAAGTCAAGAGCTTTGGTAAAGTGTGCAACAGCACTTTAAATTGAACTTTGGCTCTATTTTCTGGAAGAGAATGCTTTTTTCCCATAAGCAGCAGTATTAAGAACCTTGAACTCATAGCCATTCTTTTAGCACTGCTGTCAGAACCTCTTCAAACTAGAACCTGAATGTTTTGAAAAGGCTGTGACTTACGGGGATTACCATTTAGACATTTTAAAAAATAGTTCAAACACCCATGGATATTTAAGACGTTCATTTCAACTACAGTTCTCACTGAACTGTAACTGTGTAGGAATTGATTGTGAGTGCATCAATGGCTCAACACTCCATAGGGAACTACTGAGGGCCAAGTTATTACTATGCTCTGAAACAGCTGGTTCCTGTTGAGTCTGAGATGCTGTATAGGTAACATTAGGGTAGGTAAGCAATAAGCAGTGTTATGAGACCTTTGCATCTTCTGGCTTTTCCTAGTGTAAGAGCAACACTAGATAAATATATATATAAAAATAAAACAAGAAAAAGCATTACTGTGGCTCATCTATCTGTAAGGATTGCGTATGCTACTTTGCATCTTGAGGTCCTAAGGCTACCAGCTGGACCACAGCGCATGCTGTAGGAGTAGCTTGAGTCTGCCTGTGCTGAGGCACCCTTGTGGTTGGAAAATTAGTGTGTGATGAAGTATATGCCTCGCAAACGCAGACATTATTGCCACTCCTTTATGTAGACAATCACACCAGCATAGAATCATAGAATCATAAAATCGTTTTGGTTGGAAAGGACCTTTAAGATCATCGAGTCCAACTGTTAACCTAACACTACCAAGTCCACCTCTAAACCATGTCCCTAAGCACCACATCTACTCGTCTTTTAAATACCTCTAGGGATGGTGACTCCACCACTTCCCTGAGCAGCCTGTTCCACTGCTTGATAACCCTTTCCGTGAAGAAATTTTTCCTGATATCAAATCTAAACCTCCCCTGGTGCAACTTGAGGCTTTTTCCTCTCGTCCTATCACTTGTTACCTGGGAGAAGAGACTAACACCTGCCTCACTACAACCTCCTTTCAGGTAGTTGTAGACAGTGATAAGATCTCCCCTGAGCCTCCTTTTCTCCAGACTAAACAACCCCAGTTCCCTCAGCCACTCCTCATAAGACTTGTGCTCCAGACCCTTCACCAGCTTCATTGATCCAGCACCTCAATGTCTTTCTTGTAGTGGGGGGCCCAAAACTGAACACAGTATTCGAGGTGTGGCCTTACCAGTGTTGAGTTGAGGGGGACAATCACTTCCTGAGTCCTGCTGACCACACTATTTCTGATACAAGCCAGGATGCTGTTGGCCTTCTTGGACACCTGGGCACACTGCTGGCTCATATATTGCCAGCTATCGATCAACACCCCCAGGTCCTTTTTCACCAGGCAGCTCTCCAGCCACTCTTCCCCAAGCCTATAGCGGTGCATGGGGTTCTTGTGACCCAAGTGCAGGACCCAACACTTGGCCTTGTTGAACCTCATAGAAGTGGCCTCAGCCCATCAATCCAGCCTATCCAGATCCCTCTGCAGAGTCTTCCTACCCTCGAGCAGATCAACACTCCCACCCAGCTTGGTGTCATCTGCAAACTTCATGAGGGTGCACTCGATCTCCTCGCCCAGGTCATTGATAAAGATATTAAAGAGAGCTGTCCCCAATACTGAGCCCTGGGGAACACCACTTGTGACTGGCCACCGACTGGATTTAACTCCATTCACGACAACTCTTTGGGCCCGGCCATCCAGCCAGTTTTTTACCCAGCAAAGCGTACGTCCATCCAAGCCATGAGCAGTCAGTTTATCCAGGAGAATGCTGTGGGAAACTGTGTCAAAGGCTTTACTAAAGGCCAGGTAGACAACTTCCACAGCCTTTCCCTCATCCAGTAAGCAGGTCACCTTGTCATAGAAGGAGATCAGGTTAGTCAAGCAGGACCTGCCTTTCATAAACCCATGCTGACTGGGCCTGATCGCCTGGTTGTCCTGTACGTGCTGCATGATGGCACTCAAGATGATCTGCTACATAACCTTCCCCGGCATCGAGGTGAGACTGAGAGGCACATAGTTCCCCGGATCCTCCTTCTAGCCTTTCTTGTAGATGGGCGTCACATTTGCTAATTTCCAGTCACCTGGGACCTCCCTGGTTAGCCAGGACTGCTGATAAATGATGGAAAGTGGCTTGGTGAGCACTTCTGCCAGCTCCCTCAGTACCCTTGGGTGGATCCCATCCGGTCCCATAGACTTGTGCGTGTCTAAGTGGCGTAGTAGGTTGCTAACCATTTCCCCTTGGATTGTGGGGGCTTCATTCTGCTCCCCGTCCCTGTCCTCCAGCTCAGGGGGCTGAGTACCCAGAGAATAACTGGTCTTACTACTAAAGACTGAAGCAAAGAAGGCATTAAGCACCTCAGCCTTTTCCTCATCCTTTGTCACTAAGCACATAGTTCCTGCAAAATAACTTAGTGATTCTATTGTCTTAGTGAGGAAAAGTAAAGCCTTTTATAGATGGATAGTACTTTCTATTTTTTATAGAAAGTTTTTATAGTATAGAAGTATAGTAAAGGATAGTAAAGGATAGTATAGTATAGCATAGTATGGAATTATAGAAGGTTTTTATGGAGTGAAATGGAGAAGAATAGTGCTAAACCCATCTCATCCCAAAAGTGGGCTGAGGATGTTAAGTCTAGAATGCAATCCATAGATCATGATATTTCTGGTTTATTGGAAATGCCATTTCAATTCAAGTGACAAAATCAAATACAATTTGGTTTCAGGCAAAAGATATCCAAAGATATCATTAGCACCACATAAAGAAATGATCTTGATTGAGTAAAAAAAAAAGAAAGAGTAGATAATCTCAAATTAAACTTGTTAAGTGAGCAGGACAGGCTGTTTTGTTCTACAACAGTTGTTACACTATGGTTTAATCCAGGGAGGTGGGAAGAGAGCCATGAATGGAGAATAAAGTCCAGAGATTTAATATGTTTTCTGGTCTGTAAAAAATCCACTCTCGAAATGGAGGAAAATATGACCTAATAATATTGTAAACATTATTTTCAAAAACATTACTTCTACGATGGACTATTTAAATAAAACACTGAGCTAAAGACAGGAATGAAAGAAAGGGGAGTACTTGGCAGAAACCTGGTTATGGTGAATGGAAGTTTATCACCATTTGCAAATTGTATGTGGAGGATGAACACTCTTCAGAAGAAGAAGCCATAGGTGTACAAGGTTCTACAGCTATGGGGAACATGCTGCTCATTTGGCTAATTCTGGCTAATTTTGGTGGCTTATTCTAAGGCAATTTTTAATTTGCTGTAATTTCTCCTGCTTTATTCCTGCTGAGGATGCAAACATATGTTCATGTGGAGCTCAGCAGGCACACCTTTCCTTATCTTCCACCTTACCAATGCTGCTTGAGCTGTGGAAAGACTCAGCAAGACAGTGGAGAAGAAAACTGTAGTTCAGACAGAGACCAAGCGAATCATCACACTTAGATGAAACTTGGGAGCTCTTTCACATGTTTTTGCAATGATGTAGAGAGTGAACTAGGCTAATTTTATTTATGGAACTAACTCTTGATAGTCAAGACTAGCAAGTTGCAAAGACTGTGTACTTGCATTTCTCTGTCATCTATGCTTATGCTTATCTTGGTCTCAGTCATTTAGTCTGCACTGTAGCTGTCTTTCATTAATAGCTATCCCCAGTATGCTGCATCATGCCTTTGAAAAATATGGCAAACTCTATTTCCTGCATTTCATGTTGGAAAAAACATATGAGGAGAGAGACATTTCTCTCATTATGGCATTTGCAGTTTTCCCTTAGTGAGAGTTATCTGTATGTATACTGAAGGGAAAAAAATTCTAGAGATTAACAGAAAATTAATCTTAAAAATAAATGATAGAATATAAGGCTATCATGACACACACAAAGTGGAAAAGGGAATTTGAAGAATAATTTCTGAATTTTTTGTTCACATGAAATAAATAAAAAAAATAGGGATTGACAGAGTGAGGAAATCCAGGAAATCATCTGATTTTTCTTTAGAAATGTTCTTGCACATTTACATTTTCTTGCTTTGTAAGATGCAATTGCCCATGTAAAATAATTTGTTATATATATGGCAGTGGAAGGACAGAAAACCCATCAGAATAATTCTCTATGTCACCAGGGGAATTGTTTGAAATGATATAATGGCTAACACCTAAGAAGGCAGGAAGAAAATGAAAGAATTCTGACAGACCTGGAAAATCCATTACGCTGCTTGTGCAGAATCATTAACTTAAGTTGCTAGCTTGCAAAAAATGTCTCTAGATTTTAGTTAAGGTAAAAAATTGTGTCTGTCTCAGGCTGTGAGAACACCTTTTCATATAATCAAATTACTTAAAAGACAGCTTTTAAGTTGAGCTCAGCTGCCTAACTCTCTATATGTACTTTCCTATCCATTCCAGCTGTGAGATGAAATTCATTAGCTTAAAATTCAGATAAGCAAAGCAACCAGCAGCTAACATGTCTTACTCCACAATCTGGGATTATTTAGTTAAAACAGAGTGTGTGGACAGTTCTTAGGTGCTTCAGTGAAAAGCCCAGTATCTTGGTTTAACTTTTCTTTTGATTGTCGGGACCAAACTGGTAGATATTGCACTGAAGTGCTCAGGTTCCTTTTTGGCAACTCTGATGTGGAGTAATTCCTGGAGGAGATTGATGACAAATAACCTGGAGGAAGTAGCATCCTAAACTGCCAAAGCTGTTCGGTAGGTGCTTAAATGTCAAAGTCCTAACATCATTCACAAGGATTTTTATCTCAGCTGAATCACAGCAGCTCAGCTGATGGGTAGCACCTTGTGTGACTGTCATATTTCATTTGGATTTGGTCACATGCCAATATACTTATACATACAGAGATATACCTCAAGGTTAATCATTGTTATCAAGGATAATCATTACTATTAAGGATAATAAGATGCACTTAAACAGGCATGAACAAGTTTCACACATAACATTTTCAATATACTTGTCCCAGAGAATTTTTATTTCCTTGCCTGCTGGAGATAGCTGCCCTGATTTACTGAATGTTTTAAAGAAGTAAACTTAATTGCATTCAGTAATTCTTATTTATACTGGCACTATTCATAAGATACATAAGACACTGGTAGGATTTGAACAAGCTCTCTTGTCATTAAATTCAATGAGAAATGCAGGTACTGAACACCTTTGAAATGGAGCACAGCAACTCAGTGACTAAGGCTCTTGTCTCATGGGAATTTATAAAAACAAAAAAAAAATATGTTATTGTTTGAATCCATCTTTGGCTAGCAAACATTTAGGCCAATGAAGCAATGCTATTCTTTTAATTCAGTGCTGCTGAGTTTAGGTTCTGTTTCACAGCATGTGAATTAATATTAAGGTATTTTTAGTTTGTAACATTGGAATAGACCTTCACTGCAGTTTAAACTCATATATTGTAGGACAGAGAAAAGGTATAATTTGAAGGCAATGTTAAAGACGAGTTAGGGCTCTGTGAGAATGTTGACAGAGGCAGAGGGAGCTCCTGGCTCCTAGGAGTGTGCTGACCATTTGGTCAGTTCTTGGGAAGAACAAATGGTCATGGTCCTGGTCCCTGAAGAAGGGTGAGCCCACACCTGGCAGGGGAAAAAGTCACAATACGACACCATTTGAGACAATCTTTTCTGCATGTGCAAGTGTGAGTTTCTGGCCATCCTTACTCTGAGAGCTGTCCTAGTGCACCCCAAACTTGTGTGGCCACAGGCCTTCTTTCTAGCAGGAGGACACAAGACCTGCCATATTTTGTCTTCTGAGAATGGTGTTCCAGCAAAAAAAGTCTTGGCATTCATCTTTTTACAGGACAAAATTGCAACATTTCTGTAACAGAAAAAGCTTGAGGGGAGTTTCTAGTGTCTCACAAGATAAGCCCATGTCCCAAGTGTTTCTGATGTGTTTGTCTGTGTCACTCACTAACAGTCTTTGTCTTGAAATCCAGTGTGCAAAACCCTTCCCCTTTTGTTAGGAGTTTGCACTGTGCTTAACAAAGCAGTTGACCAAGGTACACTAACATAAGCACTCTCAATTCACTTTAGTTGGTTTGTGAGGATTCCACACCCCATCTCCTAACAGCTAAGACATAGTAACTGACTTAGCGCTTATAGCCTGTTTTAGTTCAAAATACAATACAAAATATAACTCAAGTGATAAGCTGAGAGCAGAATCAAACCTATAGATAGATATTTAAACATAGTTTTTAGAATGGCTAAAAAGCTAGATAGAATATTTTACATTTTCCTGGTTTTTGTAAATTGCATAATAAGTTGGTCTTATTTTCCCTCTAGTAACTGGGAAAGTTGACTTAGAACACTATTAAACAAGGGCTATAATTGAAAATCCATAAAAATAAATAAATGAGTTGCCTTTACCCTTTGAGATTTTTTGAAATACTGCTAATAATGTCTAGAGACTTTACAGAAACTCTAGTAGCATTTTTCATTCTCTTTTTCAGCTATTTTTTTTACTGAGCCTAATGCTGAAGTATCAATGAGCTTATGGAGATGACTATGCTGTGTGTTCACTTGCAATTGCATACAGCATACTGCAGTTTCCTACCATAAAGTCATCCATGATATGAACCTTCTCTGAAAAGAAAAGTGTTTGTTAGTCTCTAGGAATTACAATTCTTGTAACTGTCAAGAAGTTTAAAATGTTTCTTAGATGAAAGCAGATGTTCACTTACACTTGAGGATGGTTGAATTTTGATGGATTCAAATATGTATTTTTACTGTTTTCTAGGGAAAAAAAAAAAATCAAACCTGTGGGTATATATGAGAGTGTGTGTGTAGTTTGCGTGCTGTGCTCTCATTAAGAAATCATAGTCTAGAAATTGCAAATCTCAGCAGTGGTTTAGGTTTTACAAGAGCTTTAGAACATTTAAATAAAAAACTTTGAATGATCAAGCATTGTGAACTTAATTTTTTTTATACAATGTTCATAATATAGAATGATGAATTGGATCAATAACTTATTTTAATCATGTGAATAAATAAGAACACATAAGTCCTTCAATTTATTGATACTTCAGTGGAAGAAGAGGTCACATAACACATCATATCCCTTATAGCGAAGGGCTACTAGCCTTCTATACTCTTTCAAAAACTTGCTTTTTTTCTTTTGCAAATTTGCGTGCTCTTTCTTATTTTAGAGAGTCTTATTTCTTTTGATTCATGATGTTTAATGCTTTGATTTTACTTTTGACTGGACCAGATCCTGTATTTATTAGCAAAACTCATATGTTTTCATGAGCTTCTATACCACTGCTAGCAGGTTGTGCTAGCAGGTCTTAGGTTAGTTACTCGGGATATATTTGTGCCAAGTTGTTCTAAATGTAAATTTTATAAAATATCAAGCTATGGCCAAATTTCTTGGACTACGGTTTTTCTGTCTTTAAAAGGCCCTCTATCAAGGGGCACATTGTTCAGTGTATTTCTTGATGCTACAGCTTTGCAAAGACAGACAAGTATCATACAAAGGTTTAATTGTTCTTTGTTATCCTATACATAGAATTTTTTTAACTTTTTTTTAAATAAAGAGTTGTGGAAAAAGTGGTCTTTTATTATCTGCAACTGTTGTTGCTTGCATGGTTACATTTTTGTGTCTTTAGCAAACATCACCCCTTTCATTCATGCATATTTTGTTACTGTCACGGTTTAAAGCTGGGCCGGCTATTAAACCTGTGGCAGATGCTCTCTGTTATCCCCCCCCCTCCCCCCAAAGGGAAAGGGAAAGGGAAAAGGGAGAGAGACTTACGGGTTAGAAAGTTTAAAACAGTTTTAATAAACTATAATAATGGAAAAGAGTATAATAATAATAATAGAAATAATCAAATATATACAAATATATATATAAAACCAAGATTGAGCTCCCCTGAAGTCAGCCACGTCACCACCGGCACTGCAGGGCAGGCTCCGGGAAGGCCCAAGCTGGGCCTAGCGACGGTTGAGAGCTGGATTCAGGGATGCATGGATCGGGATCGGGGGCAGCAGGAAAACAGACGGAGTCCTCCTTGGACACCGGCCATAGCAGAAAGAGAGCGAGACCCTCGTGATCCCCCCACTTTATACTGAGAATGACGTGTATGGGATGGAATACCCTCGTTGGTCAATTTTGGGTCACCTGCCCTGTCCGCTCCCCCCTGCAGCTGCGACCCCCCTTCGGCTCTTCACTCATAAGCAGTGAGGAATTCAGCAGTGACCTTGGTTTCTCTAAGACTAAGTACAGCAAGAGCCTTACTGCACAACATCCCTACCGGTGCCTTAGTGATAACTACAAACTTCGAGCGTTATCAGTCCTGGAAGCAGACACTGTCTGCAAAACATGCAGTTAGTTTCAGAAAGTGCAGTTACTTAGAGGAGACTTAGCTGAAAGTAAAAATCACTGAAAGGAAAATCGGCCTGGTTTAGGCCAAACCAGGACAGTTACTCAGCTTACACCGGCTTTTCTTGACAGAAATTTTGAAATTCAATTGACCTTATTAAACTGGGCTGAAAAACTGAGAACTTAAATACTAAAACTGTACAAGAATTCAGCTTGCCTAATTCTGATCTCAAAATTCATGTTATGGATGATTCAGACTTTGTGAGGAGGACAATGCATACAAAAAAAGAAAAAGTATTTCTTAATGATGCTGCTGAATCCTGACTTACTTAAAAACATCATATCAGCATCCTGCTTCCCCCATAATGGTAGATCATTCTGAAACTTTTCTCATTTTCTAATATTAGAATCAAAATATTTTTTTCTGACTCTTCTCTATCTGTGGTCATAAAGCTGTTAATAAATTCAACTGTTGTATTCCCAAGACATATTCAAAAGACATAACTACCTAACAATTCCTTGTGCCAAAATCCTGAACTAGTTGAATTTGAAATTTCAGGCCAAATCAATAATAAAAAAAGGCCATAACTTTTTAATGGGGTTTAATCTAACTATTTTTCAATAGAGAAAATCTGTTTCTGGAGAGTAATAACTGTTTCCGGCTTGGATCCATGTTTATTTCCTTCCATGGAATGTGGCATTTGTTTGGGTGTAGGTTAAATTGTCCTAAGAGAAAGAGAATATGAGAGCTTGTCTCTCTAGTAAAGATAAAATTTGGATCCATAAATGAAGACTCTATCATAAAAGATGTCTTGATATTTTCAATATTTTAATAGAAATACTAGTCTCTGGACAAGAAGAAGGGTCTCAGTTGATGTTCTCAGCATTTGTTTCATTCTGCTGTAGTTCATCTCTAAGTTGTTATTGTACATGACAATGATTGCACCTGAGCAGAAAGTGAATAAGCCTTCCCCAGTTGTCGGAGTCCAGAAGTGCAAGGATTACTTCTATGATGCAGTTATTATGGTCATCCAGGCAGGTGAAGTGAGAGTTTGGATACAGGAGTAATGTAATTTGACAGCTCTTTTCCTCTTATAAGCTTCAGTGAGATGCAGAAGGTCTGGGGTGTAATGGTAGAGCCATTCCAGCTTTACTGAAAAAATTGGGAGAGGGGACACTCAAGGTGACAGATTTAAAAATTGTGTCAATTAACTAGTAGACTTGACATAAAAATCATACAGATAGAAAGATGCCTAAAACACTATTATCTTAGGAAAAATTCATTTTGATGGTTCAAGAATTCAGACATTTGCAGTCAGAAACAGAAATTGAAATGGCCAGCAGTAGAATATTTAAAAACAGAAACCAGAATGGTCCTGGAATAAATGCTTGCAGGGAAGTTCTTTCTAAATTTATGATTTAGGACAAGGAAAACATTGATTCAGGATGCCTGTGAATGTGGTATCAGACAGCAATAGCCATGATGGGGCTGAAGGGTTCTTAGCTTAAACAAGAAATAAAAGACCACAAGGACCACAAAAGAATTCTAAGAAAAGTTTTATCACCAGTTTGAGAAAAGACATATTGAATTAGTGGAAGAAACCAATTTCTACAATAGATTTCCATTAAGTTTTAGACAAGACAGTTTGCTTGCTTCTTCAGTCACTTATGTGACTTATGTGACACTGCAAAATGTGGGTAAGACTGCTTCCCTATTCTGGATACTGGCAGGAGAAATCCGCTGTCCTGTAAAGTGCTTGAGTACTAGAGTAATGCCACCTATATCAAAGCATGAATGATGGATGAATGGATAGATAGATAGATAGATAAACAGGTGGGTAGATGGATAGCTGTATTACACAGAAATGGAAAATAATTCAGTATGCAACAGTGATGCAGGAAGAATTCAACATCATTGAAGGACTGGCATCTGTGAAGGCCACTAAGAGAACTTCTTGATTACTGATACCTGTTTGCAAAAGCTCACAGGGAGATAATATTTTGGGGTAGTTCTGTGGGGTTCCCACGAGACAATGGTCACGTACTGAATGAGCCATGTCCAGGCATGTCCAGGGGGTGGTAATGGGGTGGTAATGAACTAGCCAATCATAATACAGAACAAGGACCTTGGCTATGAGACAAACAAGATATGGGGAAGTTGAAAAACAAGAAAGAATGCTGCAGCTGCAAGATATAGCTTTTTAGCATAAGCCAATCAGAACTAATATAGAGGCGTGTGGACAAAGCATGCTCACCAATCATGTTAGCACAAGTAAGGTATACTAACCAATCATAATAGAGATGACACGTGCACGGAGCGTGCACGGAAATAGAATAGTATAAATGTACCCTCAGATATGCGAATAAACGAGATCTGCTTAATGATCATATTGGTCTGCGTGCATTTACTCCGAGCCCTCTCGCGAACACCGACAAGTGGCGCCCTGAATAGGGACTCTTTGGCCCGGAGACTGCGGAGAAGCAGCGGACAACGGACCGAAGGGGGATGAGAGGAAGCCAGCTGTAGAGTGTTGCCCCGACACTGGATTTTTGCACCGGGAAAAAGAAACGGATGCGGTTCGCACCGGGAAAAAGAAACGGATGCGGTAAGCCCGAGTTTTATTGCTAGCAGAGGAAAACCTGGGTAGGGCTTCCCAGGCAGCTGGGGGAGGAGATGGGGTCTACCCTGACCAAGACAGAAGTGGCAGTGGTGAAACTCCTCCAACATATACTCTCTGAGAGAGGAATTAAATACGATGAAGCTGCATTAAAGCAGTTACTGTCCTGGGCAAAGGATAAAGGACATTTTACAACCTTTAATGATGTCTTTGAAGTGCCTTTATGGGAGAAGATTGGTGACTCTCTCTGGGATGCGGTGTCAAGTGGTGATAAGGAAGCCTTTAAATTGTCTGCTACATGGAGGCTGGTTAGCGAAGCGTTAAAAGGAATAAAAGCGGAGAGAGAAGTCACACATACAGCTTTTATGGCTTTAGGACCACAGGCGCCTACTACTACCTCACTGTTTGCGGGACCAACACCTCCCATGGCCCCGGTGGCTGTACCGGTGGCAGCTCCTTTACCACCATGGGTACAGACGGCTCCGAAAAAAGCTGAGGAGTGGGGAGTGAGTAAAATAGATACAGATCCATCAGAACCGGTAGTGCGCCCTAAAACACAAACTCGATTTGGACTAATTGATTCAGACGCTGAACAGGAGACTTGGCTGAAACCCCCTCTGAAACCCCCTCCCTCTCATTGATCTCTCTACGGATGAGGTTGAGCAGGAGGACAAGAAGGAGGGTAAACCTGCTTCGTATCCACCTTTACCGGATTCGCCAATTACGGAGTCAGCAGTATCAGAGTCACAAGGATTTAAAGGACCGTTACCATCACGAAATGGACACGAACTTGACATGACAGAACTTGGTAGACGACTGGAAGAATTAAAGCAGGAATTGCAGCAGCACCGTCCAGCCAACGCCTCGGGACACGTGACTATGTCTCCCCCCAAGCCCCCTCTGTGTTCGGGACAAGTATTAGGGCCACCTCAACCTTCTTTGCAACTCCCTACTCCACCTTTAGGTCGGGCTGGGGGGGAGGTTTGCGTCCATCTGGTAATGTGGGAGGTGAGGGAGAGAGTCAGCGTCTGCCCGCATATACAGGGGAAGAGGGGGGATGAGTAAAATGGAAAGGGATCATTCGAGATGCATTATTAGAAGGAGTTATAATTCCACAAGCATATCCGGTGATTGTGGGTGCGGGTCCTGAGGGAAGAAATATTTGGCAACCATTAGATTGGAAAATTGTAAAAGAAGCATTGTTACTACAGTTAGCAAAGAACAACACAAATGAGGATTGCAGGAAAGTTATTGCAGGGATGGCGAATCGTGGCCCCACCTTAACCGAGCTAATGGATGCTTGCAGGAAAGTAGGAACCACCACGTTTCAGATGGAGCATTTAGCAAAAACTTTTGCGGCGGCAATTAAGGTAGTTCATTGTTGTTATACATGCGGGCAAGAAGGTCACTTTAAGAAAAACTGCCTTAAGAAGTCGAAGCTGAGTGGGAGAGATAACTCTGTTTTGATGTGTCATTGCTGTGGGAAGCTGGGGCATTTTGTGAAGCTGTGCAGGTTTAAGTATAATGCTCAAGGTCAGCTGATAAGAACCAGCTGCAGAGTGCAGGGAAACTGGAAAAAGCGTGCTGGGTATACTGTAAGACAAGGACCCAAGGAGCTCTTTTTATCCTTTGTTGAGAGGCTACAAGAAGCAGTTGAAAAGCAAGTCAACTGATTACAGAAATAGAAAGCAGGCTACATTCCAAATTTGTACATCGTATTGATTTGAATCAGGAAATACGAATTATCACTTTGTTTGATAGGCAAATTCCATATACAATAATTGGTCAATGGAATTCAGAATGATCAGATTCGTTACATATATTGGAATGGTTGTTTCTACCTTCAAGAACAAAGAAAACTGTCCCCATGATTGCAGAGCTATTGGCACAGATTATCATCAAAGGTCGGATGCGATGTCGGGAGCTTGTGGCCAGAGATCCCTGCATCACTAACCGTTCCTATTGCAGCTCAATACTTTGAGTGGTGTATGGCTAATAGCTTTGCTTTGCAAACAGCCATGGAGAATTTCTCGGGACAGGTTGTTTACCACTTGCCCTCCCATCCTGTTATAAAATTGAGTGTGGAACTTCCAATTGCCACAGGAGTGTGGTGCGCAGACACTCCTGTGGATGGAATTACCATTTTTACGGATGGATCTGGGAACACAGGCAAGGCAGGCCTTGTCTGGTATTCTGACGGCAAGTGGGAATCTATGGTAGTACAACAAAAGGGTTCACCTCAGGTGGTAGAATTACGAGCTGTATTAGAAGTATTTCAGAATTTTCCCATTCCCTTTAATTTGATTACTGATTCAGCATATGTAGCTGGCATTGTAAAGCAATTGGATAGATCTGTTATAGAGCATACACGTAATCAGTGTGTTTTTGAATTGCTGTGAGCTCTGTGCAATCCTCAAGGACTGCAGACCAACAAGCAGCTATAGACAGAATTGCACACAAGGTGGCGACGCAGGACGTGGCTCGAATTAAAGAGAATGAGCCACTCTCAGCAATTACAGCAAATACATCAATGGAAAATAAGCATTTGAAAGCATTAATAGTTCAATTAAAACCGACTCTCAAAATCATAGAATGGGTTTTTCCACCTTTTCATCCTAAAACAACAATTTGTACCAGAGTGGAAGCAATAGCACAATTGCTTGTCAAAGTACATAAAAGAATTAGACATTACCGGACTAGACCCAGATTATATCTATTTACCTATCAAGAAGGAATATCTACAGTAGTTAACAAATCAGTCAACTATTTTTCAAATGGCCTTACAGGACTTTACTGGACAATTGTTAACACATTTGCCAAAAGATAAAAAGCTACAGTTTATTTGCAAACAGGATTGGGAAGAAAAACCTATCAGATCAGAGATACCTGTGACTGGACTAACTGTTTTTACTGATGCAGGAAAGCGATCACATTCAGCAGTTATTACCTGACAAAAGGATGGACAATGGAAACATTGCAAATTCTCAGGACAAACTGAGGACTCATTGCAGACACTTGAACTTTTTGCAATATACCAGGTCTTTGTAAAATGGAAGGACTTACCTGTAAATATTGTAACAGACTCTCTTTATGCGACAGGCATTGTAAATCGAATTGAAAGAGCTTTTATACGACCAGTGAAGAATATGCGACTTTACACCATTTTGCTACGGTTGCATCAGGCAATAAACCTCAGAGAGGTACCTTATTTTGTGACTCACATTCGTAGTCATCAATTTGATCAAGGTTTGAGCATTGGAAATAATAAAGCAGACACACTTGTGTCCTATACGCAAATATCACCAAATTTATTTGAACAAGTACACCTATCCCATCAATTTTTTCATCAATCAGCGAAAATGCTAGCGAAACAATTTCAGCTCACCATGGCACAAGCACGCGAATTGGTCAGTGCTTGTCCTAGTTGTCAGAAAATTGGCATGGGAATTGGAATAGGGGTAAATCCTCGAGGATTGAGTGCGTTGCAACTGTGGCAAATGGATGTTACTCACATTGCAGAATTTGGAAGGCTCAAATATGTTCATGTATCTGTTGATACGTTTTCACATGTAATATGGGCAACAGCACAAACTGGGGAAACAGGTCGTCATGTCAAACGACATTTACTTGCTTGCTTTGCAAGTCTTGGGGTTCCACAACAACTTAAGACTGATAATGGACCAGCATACTGTTCACAGATTTTTCGTCAATTTTGTCAACTATGGGGTATTACACATGTCACCGGGATTCCTCATTCGCCTACGGGTCAGGCGATTGTGGAACGTGCTCATAGTACATTGAAACAGCTTCTGCAAAAACAAAAAGGGGGAGAGGTGACTGAACCTTCTGAGAGACTTGCAAAAGCTGTTTATGTACTTAACCATTTAACTTTAACAGGAGATAAGGAGCGACCCCCAATTGTAATACATTGGGAGGCAGTTTGACAGGGAGCAAGCTATGTGAAAAACAAAGGCAAAGTGTGGTATAGGGAACCAAGTACTAATGAATGGTTGGGACCAGGGGAACTATTACTAATGGGTCGAGGTTATGCTTCTGTCTCTACAGGCACAGGAGTACGGTGGTTTCCGATCAAGTGCATTAAACCATATGTGGAGGTGGAATCCAGATCCAGAGATCCAATAGAGAGAGCAGCACCGAGCACTGAGGATCTTGGCTCCGTACCTAAAGACTCTGGGGATTGTGACGCCATCGTTCAGCCACCTTGAGGATATCTACATGTCACTACCACCTTTACACGCTGCAGCTGAAGAAGAGAAGAAATTGGCACGGGTCTGCAATGGACATGGACATTGTTGCGGACCGTGGACTCTAAAAAACTGTAGTGTCTGCGGGAAAACAAGTGGCGGGTGTGAAGGTACAGTGTGGGGAACAAATTAACATACCACGACCATGGGAAGTTTCTCCCGAGGATTGGGATCGACAGCTATCGCGATGGTCTTGTGTATCACAACCCTTGGATCAGGCGTGATACATCACCCCGTCATGCCATGGGAAGGGAGTAATAATATCTGGGTGACTCTGATGAAGAGCTTAAATCAGACACATTTTTGTGCCTCCCTGGCCCAGCCTGAACAACCCTTTCACACTTGTTTAGTGGGGGTTCCCCTAAACAGATCTGAAGGTAAAGAGATAACAGCAGGGTTGAGTAGGCTGACACAGAACCTCTGTGCGAATGCAAAAAAATGCGTCGAAAACTGGGATTCATGGGAGGATAGCTTACTTGTCAGTCCTCTAGAACCTCAGGAACTTGACATATTGGGGACTCTAGGAGCAGAATCTTGTGTATTTTTTGAGTACAGGAACTCACATGTAAATATTTACCAGAGTAAAGAGCTAGGATTGCAAGATGTTACGCCCAGTAATTCGTTGTGGAAAAATGAATCTATCTGGTGCGCGCACCTAAGACGCAGCCGAGCACGGCCCACACCGGATCTGACCAGGCCCAGAAAATTACCGAGAGGATTGTTTCTAATCTGTGGAGATAGGGCTTGGCCAGGGCTACCCAGTAGAAAAGTGGGAGGCCCGTGTACCATAGGCAAGTTAAGTTTACTAATGCCTCCACAAAAGCTTATCCTAAATCACGCTCACCTACATCGGATCAGGCAGAAGAGAAACAGCAGGCCAATGAAAGAGAGTTGTGATGATAATGTGCAACTATGGTCTAAGACAGAAATTTTCTTTGCTTCTTTATTTACCCCAGGTGTCGCTACCGCTCATGCCATATCCCAGTTAAAGAAGTTAGCATGCTTCAGCATTAAACGCGTTAGTCAAACATCAAAGATTTTGGAAGCATTAGCCAATGATGTAGACAGTATTAGACACGCCACGCTACAAAATAGAGCTGCTATAGAATTTTTGCTGCTTGCACATGGTCATGGATGTCAGGATTTTGACAGGATGTGTTGTATGAATATTAATGATAGTTCAAAATCAATCCATAAACCAATTGAGGAACTAATGGAGTCAACACAGAAAATAAGGGAACGGCATGGATTCTTAGATGAGTGGCTTGGGGACTTAGGCATTTCAGACTGGTTAATGGGATGGGTAAAATTGATTTTATGGGAATGTTTATAATAGGCATTATCCTACTTGTGTTACCCTGTTTGTTTGCATGTTTGCAGAAAACTGTGCAACGAATGGTCAATACAGCCTTTTTTGGCACAACAACAGAGAGCAGGACTTATGGGTAACCAAGGCTGGGATTCTCTGACCAGGCTCTGCGAGACACAGGGAACCGGGATTGAGTAAGAAACAAAGACAAAAAGAACGAGATAGGACATAGCTCGTTCAAAAACAAAAAGGGGGATTTGTGGGGTTCCCACAAGACAATGGTCACGTACTGAACGAGCCATGTCCAGGCATGTCCAGGGGGTGGTAATGGGGTGGTAATGAACTAGCCAATCATAATACAGAACAAGGACCTTGGCTATGAGACAAACAAGATATGGGGAAGTTGAAAAACAAGAAAGAATGCTGCAGCTGCAAGATATAGCTTTTTAGCATAAGCCAATCAGAACTAATATAGAGGCGTGTGGACAAAGCATGCTCACCAATCATGTTAGCACAAGTAAGGTATACTAACCAATCATAATAGAGATGACACGTGCACGGAGCGTGCACGGAAATAGAATAGTATAAATGTACCCTCAGATATGCGAATAAACGAGATCTGCTTAATGATCATATTGGTCTGCGTGCATTTACTCCAAGCCCTCTCGCGAACACCGACATAGTTCCATGTCACCAACAGTGCTTCAGCATGTCACTTGGAGAGTATTTTCCTTCTTCAAAGGATTTTATAAGGGTTAACCAATTCTTCCTCAGGGCTTCAAACCAGGAAGTGGATGACGTGAATTTGAATTTGTTCAGGCTCAGAATGACTTTCTGAGCTGCAGGTTATGTCAAAAACAGAATCATCAAGTTTTTAAGAGTGACGTGAACCTTGATCCTTTGTTTTTGCAAAGTAGGTGTAGGCTCTAATCTCTACAATAGACACATGTCCCTACAGCCTTGAGATGGTTCTCAGCAGTCCTGAGCCAGGGAGATGAAATAGATAATGAGGTTTACTTGAATCTCATAGTCAGGGGGACTAAGTACCAGAGAGAAGTGGGATTTAAGATACAGTCCCATTCACAGAGTTTCTTTTCTGGCTACTTCTAAGCAACTGCTCTTTATTCACTCTTGTGAATCCCCCTCTGAGACTGGTATCTCCCTGCAACATCTCCCCATGTGTTGCTTGTAGAGCACTCTTTGCTCTAGGGGAAACACTTTATGAAGTTCAGCATCAGGACTCCTGTCCTGGTTTGGACAAGGACGGACTTTTCAGTTACATTTCCTTTAAGTGATTTTTCTTCCTGAAGTGGACTACACAGCCTGTTGCTGTGGGAACTAGGGTCCCTGTTGAGTCTCTTTGTCCCACAGAGGAAGGGACTGTAGAGTGCCACACCTGTGGGGAGGGGCGGACAGGACAGGTGACCTGAACTGACCAACGGGGTATTCCGTCCCACCCACATCATCCTCAGTATAAAGCTGAGGGACCACAAGGGTCGTGCTCTCTTCCTCTATGGCCGACATCCCGGGAGGACTCTGCCCGCATTCCCGCCGTTGCTCCTGAACCCGTTTCCCGCCTGCTGCCGCATGTGCTCTGGGACTGCCCAGCACCTGCCCTGCAGCATCAGCGGTGACGTGGTCGTCATCAGGGGGAGCTCAATAGCAGTTTTGTATACAGTCCATTATTTATTATACTCTTTCTTTTCCTTGTTGTTGTTCATTAAAACTTTTAACTTTCCAACCCATAAGTCTCTCTCCCTTTTCTCTTTTCCTTTCCCCCCTGGCGAAGGAGAAGGTTAATAGAGAGAGTCTGCCGTCCGTTTAATCGCCCACCCAGCCTTAAACGGTGACAACTCCCAGCAGAATGGGTCTGAAATTACTTTTCTGTATGCAACTCCAAATCACAGGCTCAATCTCAGAGCTGGGCTAGTAGTCTAGGTTATTAATTTTATTGCCTCCCTATCTCCTGCCCTAGACTATAAGTGGACCAAGAGGTAGTTTTATATTCTGTGATTGCACAATTCCTATGTTCTGGTTCACCTATATAACATATTATACTAGCACTACAGCTCCTAATAGTACTACTACTATTTATACAGATACAGTTACCATTACTACTATTAGTACTAAATATGACAGATCTGAGAATCTAGTCATAAATATGTATCCCTTTCCTCCGTACCCTAAATCCAACTCTATCAGAAGCAAGTCACACACTGAAGTAACAGGAAAGGAAAGGAACAGGGCATGTGTGTTTCAAAGGTAAGGTATACTTACAGCAGAGCATAGTAACGAATGGTTAGTCTATATAACCACAGTCATTTTGCATTACCTATTACACACCTACCAGTATATTTGCTTTATTGAGTCTTTTTTGCACTGTGGCAGCAATAATATCATATACAGTAATGTATTGCTTGACAGTCTACCAGTCTGTCCCTGTTCTGAATTGAGGGTCTTCTATTACATTTAGACTGCTGTGTGCTGATATAAAATAGAAAGTTGCAGTGATAATTATGTGGTCCAAATGTTGGTCTTTGAATCATCACAGCTCAGTCAGGTCTAATGCTCTGAGTGTAAGTCTCAAAAATTGGTTTCTATGTCGTACTTCCAAGCAGGCAGGATGTGAATATATGTATTTAAAGCACAGCATTATGGCCATCTCATTTTCTCTGATACCATGTTCTCAGGACTAATCTGGGAGAGAAGCTATGGTGCTGCCTAGGGCCATCCGTGTCAGGGTCCCTGCTGGAAGGCACGTTTTCTAGCCAAACCCAGAACTAGACCCCTGCTCTGTGACTTGGTGCCACACTCCCATGTGTTTTGGAAGCTGGAGTAAATGAACCTAATTTCCATTACAGTTAAAGGGAACCGAAAGACCTGTGAAAATACAGACTTTTTATTTAGATACTTAGATGCTTTACTTACAGTACTTAAATATACTTAAATAAAGACACTTAGATGCTTTACTTTAAGTGTCAACTTAAAAAAGCATTGATCATAACTAGAAGAAAATTAAGACCTTTTTTTCATCATTTTGTCGCAGGTCAAGGGCTGTAAAATTCAATAAAATTAGAATGTACTTATCTATTTCAAGTTAAAATCTTCTGAGATGTCAAATTATGGTACATACAGAGCCCTTAATTATGACTTCTGAATACTTCTCTGTCCTCAGCAACCCTGTTGAGGCAGCAACAACTGTCCAAAAACATTCTAGTCCTTTTCAAGAGTAGGGCACTTCACATTTCCATAAAAGATTCTTGACACAATGTGCAAATAAATTGCTACAGCAGTAGAAAACTATTTACATGTTATTAACATTTTACAATTCAGATTAATGGACTAATCTGTCCTTTTTTCCCTTCTCAGAGGGGAATCCTTGGCACAGGAGTTGCTTTGTATTGTTCCAGAAATTGCTCTAAAATGTGCAGTTTAACTTTCTTGCTATCAGTTTACCAGATCTTTATGCATCATTCAGAAATTGTGAAAAAAAAAAAAAACACAAAACACATCTAGTGTTCTACTTTTCCAGTATGCAGAAAGTAATTATGGTGTCCAAAACAGTGAAAATGGTACAAGAAGAATTACCAGGTACCATCAAAACAGTTTGAATCTTGTCCTGTGATGACTGAAAAATATATAATAAATATAACAAAGCACTTTACAGACACTTATCAGAAACTTAAGTCATTTGGGAAATAGGTAAAAGATAAACAAGGGTTGCTTCAAATGTGTGCTCATTAAAATATAAATATGTGTGTATGTGTATATATATATGAACACACATAGAAGTAAAGCAACCCCTAGAACTGAGTAAAACAATTGTCTGACAACATACAGTTCTATGTAGCAACAGGAAATCGTTACATATCATATATATGTAAAAGTGCTGGGGACTTTTAAGAAGCCAGAATGTAATTATTTGCTTTGGAGTTCAGTCAGCAAACTAGGGTTAGCTACTTTGTTCTCAGACCTAAACAAGCATGCATAGTGATGTCTGTGTGGTGAAAGAGAAAGCTACGCTGCAGGTTCAATGCTAAGAAATACCACTTTCAATAAACATGGATCAGGCAGATGGGTCATATTTTTCCATCTCCTTGAACTCTATTTAGTTTTATTTTTTCCTTGTTGCTAGCATTTTGTTGTATTGTGCACGACCAAAGAAAAAAAATCCTGACTATTAGTGACAGAGCATTGTTTCCTATTGGGTATTTTTCAACTGTCTTTGGTGACAAGCAATAGGCTCTAATCCAGGGCTTTAGCGGGGTGGACAGAGCCTTAAGGGCAAAAAATAATTGTGAAATTTCACACCTGATGTTATATTATTTGCAAGTTGAGACTCTCAGTCTTGGGGGACTGGGAGAAGTCAGAGGGAACAAATTTTGTAACGCAAAATGGCAAGTATTAATTTGACATCATAAAGAAAATATTTTTTTCTTGGATATGACTGTCTACTGTGCTTTCTCATTTTGTGAAAAGACATCTTTTTCTTTTCAAATACTTTTGGGTTACATTTAAAATTTCACTGGATGAGCCAGAAAGAAATAATACTGAGCATGCAATTGCATCAGGTCATATTCTGACCTTCACATTACACATTCTTGGCAGTCAGTGATGTATCATGATCCTTCCCCACCCTGACATCTGCTCTAACTTCAGAAGATGAAAGCCTTCAGACTTCTAAGAATTGCTCTGCCTCCCCAGACAAACACTGTAGTATGTACCAATATTTTCCATTTCCACATATACCACCATTTCCACAGAATGGCATGTAGGTTATGTCATTCTGATCAGAAACCCTATTGGTTTGCACTCTATGGTCCCCTCTTCATTTGATGCATATCTCCATCTTTGGACACCTCACACTGAAGCAACAAAATACTGTACAATGTCTTCTGCTGCACAACTGACTAACATGTCTCATATTATAATTACATTGCCATTTCTCATGAGGCCCAAGAAATAAACAAATATCTTACACATTTTCTATAGCTCTCCTCTCTTAAAATAGTTAGATAGTATCTTTTTCAATACTCGTCTTAGCCTCTGCTGGTTGCTGTTCATTTGGACACTTCAGGATCATGAGTTTTACTCCCTGATAAGAAGATCTGAGGCTTAGAAAAACATGGCAGAACTGTATTTTCAGAAGAATAGTCCTCTTTACCATTCTGCCTTCTTCAGGCCTGGTCTCTGACTCAGAACTAAAACTTAAAAGTCCTAGGAAATAGGTAAGTGGAAATTGTTGCTCGGCAGGAATTAAGGTTGTTTCCAGTGGCAAAGCATAGAAGCATGGCATGTCTTGAAAGAAATGAGTCAGGCTTTTCTGTTAGAGCAGCTCCCAGGGCTCACCTCTTCCTTTCGTATATTCATGCTTTATGACAAATTCTGCCCTTGCAACTCCACACATATGATAACTATGACAGCACTTACTTCAACCTGAGATATGCACAGAGAAGCTATTTTCTAATAACTAACTATCAATCACTTCATCCTGCCATGAGCTCCCATTGCAATGAATGTTGCAGAGCATCGATGTTGTTGAACAAAGACATTGAAAACAAATAAAAGCTCACCTGGTATGGACTTCTGCAATTCCCTTTCTTCTGTGCACAGTGGCTACCTGGCAGATGACCATCAGTGCTTAACCCCATTAAGCAATACTAAACCAAAATTATTATTTCTAGGTATGCCCACACACAAAACTCATTTGTGAGACATTATTTATTATCCAACTTCAGGCAGAGCTGTCTTTGGCTATCTCTGACAAAGCTCTGGCTCTGAATGGGATATCAGTTGTACAGTACTCAGATAATTAGTCCATTTTTAGAGGAGATACAGTGGTTGCATGTAAAACAGGGTGCTACTTTATTTACATTACAGTCAACAAGGGCTTTGCTTTTGACTTCAAAACAGACAAAATGCTATCTATGCAGCCACAGCAACACCTTCTGTGTAAACAATTGTAAACTTTCCCTGCTGCTCGAAAAAAGGAAAAGGGAAAGGGAAAGGAAAAGGGAAAGGGAAAGGAAAAGGGAAAGGAAAAAGGGGGAAAAAAGAGGGATCCTCAATGGAACCAGTTTCTAGCATTGGCTCTAGACACTGTCTTAGTCATACCTGGTAGCAAATAGTAGAAAGGGAATGAGAAACAGATTTAGACTTTTCCAAGTTTCAATTTTTCATTTCAGAACAACTGAACTTTTTATAGGGTGACTGAAATAACTATTGCTGGACTAAGGAATCTGGAATCTAGTGCAAAACCCCTTGAACTCTGTTCAGGCTTCTCCTCCAGTCCATGAGGTTTGGATCAGGCCCTCAGATGCCATGCATGTAAAAGTCATTGTTATTTTGGCATCTTATGTTGTTTTCCTACTTAGCACCAAATTTTCAGAAATAAAGGATTAAAGATTAGGAGCAATACCAAGGAAAAATGGATTGTACAGATGATAAGGATTGTAAATCATGTCAGTGTGTTCTGGAAAGCTCCTCACAGCTACAGAGCTACATAAGCTACAGAGATGCAGCCTGCATTTCCAGAAAGCAGATGTTCCCTGCCACAATTTTAAAAAGAGGCACTTATCAAGCTATGCATTGTTCAATCACACAAATACTTCTTTTTTTTTTCTCAGTTTCCAGAAAGATTTTTTTTCTCATGCCATATTAGAATGACAATGGCATCTAAGTCAAGGTTAAGCCCACAGCAGAGTGATGAGCATCCTATCTGAATGTGGCGTACATGTATAGCTATAGCACAAAGCATCATTTTTATCTTTGTACGTCCCCTGGATGTTTGCTGTAATCATCCAGCAATACTATTTTCAACAGTAAAAAGAAGTAGAAGAAACACTTGTAGATTGGAACATTGCATTAAAAAAAAAGAATAAGAATTAAACCCTTTCTTGTATGTGTTGTACATTTTCTACACATGCACACATGGACGCAGGCACAGACAGACATACCAGGCATTGAATAGGCTATCTGATATTTAATCTGAATGCAGCTTTTTAGATGTTTGGTCTGTCTCTGGATTTTTCATTAAAAATATGTGGTTAACAGCAGCCAACCTGATTTGCATGTATGTGTGTCTGATTTGTCCACCACTATGCCTCCTGTGTCCTACATCTTAATCACATCCAGGCACCCACCTCATTACATTACCAGATGGGAAGTGATGGACGTCCCTTGACTCTCTTCATGACCCCCTGATAATCCTGTTTCATACACAGACTCCCTGCTGTATGAAACACAAAAGCTGCCACTGTAGTTCTTTACTTCCAGTCAATATTCTGACAGACCTGATCTAGCAAATTATTATGCTGTGGTAGGGGCATGACAAAAGACCCTTTTGACACACTCTGAATCGATACAAAGGCCAACAGAGAGCCATTTCACTGTAGTTCTTTTTCCCCTTTTGATGACCCTTATTTTTTTTTAGCTTGTATGACCTTGTCAGATTTAAAAACATAATGTTAGAAAAGTCATCCTTGCACAGGGGAAGAAAAATCTAAACATGAAGAAATGCAAGAATACCAATGTAAAATTAAAATACAGCTGTATCAGAGGAGTAGAGATTTTCTTGTGTGCATTTGTTTGTCCTTCACACTGCTGAAATCTCTACATGCTTCAAATGTCAGAGTATAGAAGTAAACAGACTATTCTGGCCATGAATGCTGTGTTACATCTGAATATTATTATTCTTTCTTTTAAAAAAGATGAAAAAATCAACTTAGAGGATTAAAAATTTATATCTTAGTCATATTTCTTGGTATGAAGGATCTTGCAATAGCGTCATGTATTTTACAATTCAAAAATTATAGTCACATTTACTTAATTTTCAAGTGCTTATGCTGTGGAATTTGACTGAATTTATGCTGATATTGATCATACTATGCAAAGAAAAATACTTTTTCAGCATGTGCTATATATAAAAATCTATAAAGAGCAACTTAATTTATATCTGAAAGTTTATCTACAGACATTACACCTGTTCAAAATGATGACTTATTCATACAGAAACTAAAGACTTAATTGACTTGCATCTTTAAACAATATTATGTATGTATTTCTCTACCTTACTCATTTGTTCAGAGTCACTGTCATTTTAATTAGGTTTACACCTTTACCAATGTAATCATTTTTATGTTGGCCAAATCTATGTAACAGATTTACATTTATCTCATAGTAGATACTTAAGTGTAACTATATCCAGTTACACATAGATGCTATAGCTTTGCCTTATGATCATTTTAAGGGTGTAATTATGTTATAATAAGGCCTAATTCTTGTAATTTACATGCTTTCATGTTTTTCTTGAAGAATCATCCATCCTCTTAAATGAAAAACAAGAACTCAGATATATTTTCTTTTCCATACTAACAAACTAAAAAAATACCTACTCAAGGCCACTTTCTAAACCTAATCTTCAAATTTTAAGTTTTCAAGCTGAAAGAAAACTTAAGTCAATAAAAAATGAGACATTCCCAGCTTTAGAAAGCACTTTACTGTAACTCACAAAGAAACATTTTCCAAAAATACAGGTGCACAAATTACTCCAATATTTGCTGTACAGTATGTACATTTGACCTCTGCCACACTTCATCATTTTTCAACACATAAACCTTGTTCTCTCAAATAGAACTACTATATAGACACAAGAGATGATAAAGCATATTGTGTAATTCAGGCCACTTCAGACAACTCAACTTGAGAACAGAGGTAAAATTACACTAGCTGTTCCAATTCCTCTAGCAGTTTTATCTAGCCCAAGATTACCAGACTCAACCCTCTCCCCCAAAACCCCCAAAGCATAGGGTGACATGCTCAGCTACCAGAAACCAGTGACCCACAAAATAACTTTTACCATTTACACCAACTCTGATTCACACTGTGAGAACATTTTATTGGGGAATATATCATATTTCACTGAGACAGAATATTCTGTCCTGAGATAAATATAACACAAATTTGTATGAAGCAAGAACTACCCTTAATCTTATCATAGTATCCATATTCACATGATCTTTATGAAGTCCATATTTGTAGAGCAATATTTTGCATTGTAACTCCAAGCCATTAAGACAGAACAATGTTAACATGTACAGCACTTCTTTGAAATATATTAATATTCTCCCTTCTAGAAAAAAAACAGTATATGGCAATAATTTTAAAAGAGGGTAAGCTAACAGCTGCAGCATGACTTCATATCAGGAGCAGCAACAGATATATCTTGCCAATGGGTTCCTCTTTTATGCAAGTTGGATGTGCCTTCCTTTCCCCCATTAGACAACAACCAACCAAAACAAATATAGTAAGCCTCAAGTTGGGTATACCAAATGTTGCATGGCAAGTATGTGTCTCAAATAAAACACCTCTACTGGTATTTTAAACCCCAGGTGGTAAAAATGACTAATTACTTCTAAAAACATTGTTTTACAATTGCATTTGCTTTTTTTTTCAGCCCAAGCAACCTGTATTTATAGGCAGCTCATCTCTGAGACTTGCAGCTTGACAGGTGCAGGACTGGAGGCTGCCATGATCTGGAAGAAGGAAAGGAAGAAAGGCAAAAGGAGAAGAGGTTGCCCTGTCATCACTTCTTCCCAGTCATGCATATTAGTGCACATTTCGTTACATAGAGCTAATAAGGGACTGGTTACCACCACTCCCTTTACTCCCTGCTTAACCTTCTTCTCAGGGGGACTGGTGCTATCCTGATTTCCAGATTTACAGTTCCAAATTCCTCCTTTTCCCATTTTTATTTCTCGTCGTGTTACTGTTGTTGATTTGCACTGCTAATGTGCTGGAACTACTCTATAGCTGCCAGGACATTGCCCAACATCTGACCTGTGCTTGTGTGTCCTCATGGATTCATCCTCCCCCAGAACCCTACAGGCTTGACCCCTTTTTTTTTAGCTGTGATTTTGTACCACACAAAAAGACCTTTAGCTCTGTCTTTGACAAATTCTATCGCTCCAAACTCTGCCTCCTCCTTCAGATAGGACAGTGTCATGTTTTCTGCCTGTAAGGTAGGGACCAAGCACTCTATCATCCAGAGGACTAAGCAAAAAATTCTTGCAACTCCCATGCAGTTCTGTCCTTCTGAGATGCAGAGGGGCAAGTGGGGTGTCAGAGTACTTCCTCAGCAAATCAGATAGGTTGGGCACAGCAGAAGCAGCAGTCTTGCATTTTCTGACAAGCTTTTGGAAGAAAAAGAATGCAATAATGCAATGAGACAACATCAGGCTCTGTAGGAACAGGCAGCATCTTGACTATTAGCAAATCTCATTGTTTTAAAGATTGTGTTAACAGCTTTTGTTTGTGCTAAATACTTTCTATGCTGTGGTGTGTGCAAATTTATTAATGCCTATTCCTTTTTAACAAGTGCCTGAAATTCTTCATAAATGCATAAAATACAATGGCTATATCTATAGAGTAAAGGAGGATACAATTCTAGTAACTTAAATATGTCCAGAACCTTTTTCTGGAACTGACACCAGATGACATGAAATAGTGGGGTCTCTGCAATGTTCAATTCTCCTATTCACCAGAATAGGAATGTAACACCCAGACTGTCTTTTGGGAAAGCTATCTGGCCATTGTTTCTGTGTCAGGGAATTGTTTGGGAGATATATTGTTGCCATGGGCTAGAAGCGTAGGAGGGACTGTTGTAACACATTGCCAGCATGGGTGCTGATGAGTTCCTGTGCCTACAAATATACCTAGGCACTGTTTAATGGTATAGATATCATCTGCTGCTCCCATAACTCAGCTGATCTTAGACTTTTCCACTTCAAATAATATTTCCCAGGTGGCTCTCAGTGTCTATTCTTCCATGTTTCAGAATAAAAAAAAAAAGGAAAACTGCCTGGTTAAAAATGCATCAGTAGGTCTCACTGTGATTTAACAGGAGTTTCACATCTCAGTAGCTCCACTGACTTCAGTACAGTCAGTTCTGATTTGTGTTCACTTGAAATGAGAATCAGCCCGCTATGCATTGACTAATACATACCACATGAACATCAATTTTTAACTTCTGCAAAGCAAACAGTAGACTCTACGTTGGAGTTTGCCTTCTCTTAAGTCACTGACCTCAGAGAGACCTTAATCAAAATAAAGATAGAAGGATTTAACCCAGGAAATGTGAAACCTTTTATTTCATATACTGGATAAAGACAGTGTGGTGTGTTACTCACCCATATATGTATTTTCAAAGTAGTGTTATTTATTTGCACTTAATGTTTGCCTCATCTAATATACTATTACTGCAACTGTCTATCTGTATGTTTATACTGCGCACATATATACCTCACCTAAGCACGTCATAGTTTACCTTTAGCATGCTGCCTGAAAAAGAGGAAGAGAAATTCCAGATTAAATCTTTCACTTCTTGCAAGACTTTTTTCTACAGCTTCAGTAAATGAATCATGATGTTTATATTATTCTCATCCAAGAATCTCAAGCAACTGACACAATGTGTAGTCAGCTAAATGTCAGCCTCTATTAATAGGAACATGTAAACATAATCCAATATTTAAAAAACACTCAAAAACTGATGTCTTGCTGTATCTCTAGAATCAGTTCCTCAGCTGGTATGAGTCCACATGGAGGAAGTGCTAAACTGTGGCACACAATGTGTGTCTATGGGGATGACAGAATTCATTCAGTTTTCTAATTGACAGTGGATCCAGTGTGCTTCACTAGAGCATGCAGATGAAAGCCTCAGGCTGGCCAGATGAAAGAAGGAAGATGCATGGTCAGAGCTGCACTTAAAAAAGATAAAATGTTTAGTACCTTCTGCCTGTCACTAGCTGTGAGATTTAGGTAGGATGAAAGGATGAAATAGAATGACATAGATTAATGAAAGGGAAGGCAACGGTGATGAGAAATCACCATTTCTTCCCAGTATTCTCAAGGATTCTTGGCTGTGTTTTCATAGTTCATGCTCCAGTTGCCTCCTTGCCATTATCTAACTGTATCAGACCACAGTTTGGACACTGGTAGCATGTAAGACTGTGTTTCTGACATTATTGCTCTACCCTATAATAAAATGAGAAAAACTCTCCTTGTCTATTCTAGAGACACTTTTGAGTTCTACTAGGAAATGTCAGGAGTCAACATACAATTTTTCTCCCTAAATTGAATGAAAAACATACCATCAGGCTGGCTGAATTTGCTCTGATCAGTACTGCCCCCATGCCAAGCTGCAGACCAGCAGGATGCCGGGGGTCAATTTCAGTGGCTCCAGCCTACCTCCCACCACTGAACTGCCAGAGGTGACAATGTTTGAGGGGGAGTGTCAAGGAAAAAGCTTTGTGTGAACAAGGCTGGGGAAGAAGATTTCAAGACCAAAGAAGAACTGAAAAAAAAATAGGAAGTTTTCAGGCAAACTTTGTCTGCCTTTGTCTGGTCAAATTAAACATTTTTTTAAAGGATGACTTTATTAAATGTTTAACACCCTTCTCTCATATCTTCCTCTCAATTGCTGGTAAACCCAGTCTGCATCCTCCTCTCCCTCCAACAAAATGAAAACAAATATGCAACAGGTTTCATATTCCTTATGTCTTCAAGAGTAATAAGAGAAACAGAAATCAAATTGTCAAAACAGCATTGTCAAAAACAGAAGGGAAAAATAAATAAATAAATAACCTCAAGACTTGTTTTGGGGGGAAACCAGCATTCCTTGCAGGTCACCTTTAAAACTTCAGGCTGCCTTTTATACTGAATTGTATCTATATTCACTTACTAATCTCCTCACATATTACAGATTTCACAAGTGGCTTCTGATGCTGAATTGCTATAGCTGTTTGTACAATTCCCATGTTATTCATTGTTTGTCCCTTTCCTTTACCCAAATTGGAGAGAACCCACTTTCAAAGTAACTGTCAAAGTGTGACTCATCTGACCTTAAAGATCATCTAGTTCCAACCCCCCTGCCATGGGCAGGGACACCTTTCCACTAGACCAGGTTGCTCAAAGCCCCATCCAACCTCGCCTTAAACACTGCTAGGGAGGGGACATCCACAACTTCTCTGGGCAATCTGTTCCAGTGTCTCACCACCCTCACAGGAAAGAATTTCCTCCTAAGATCTAATCTAAACCTACCCTCTTTCAGTTTAAAACTGTTACCCCCTCGTCCTATCACTACACGCCCTTGTAAAAAGTCCCTCTCCCGCTTTCCTGTAGGCCCCCTTCAGGTACTGGAAGGCTACTATGAGGTCACAGAATCACAGAATCACACAGAATCACAGAATGTTAGGGATTGGAAGGGACCTCGAAAGATCATCTAGTCCAATCCCCCTGCCGGGGCAGGATTGCCTAGACCATATCACACAGGAACGCGTCCAGGCAGGTTTTGAATGTCTCCAGAGAAGGAGACTCCACAACCTCTCTGGGCAGCCTGTTCCAGTGTTCAGTCACCCTTACAGTAAAGAAGTTTTTCCTCAAATTTAAGTGGAACCTCCTGTGCTCCAGCTTGCACCCATTGCCCCTTGTCCTGTCGAGGGATGTCACTGAGAAGAGCCTGGCTCCATCCTCTTGACACTTGCCCTTTACATATTTATAAACATTAATGAGGTCACCCCTCAGTCTCCTCTTCTCTAAGCTAAAGAGACCCAGCTCCCTCAGCCTCTCCTCATAAGGGAGATGTTCCACTCCCTTAATCATCTTCGTGGCTCTGCGCTGGACTCTCTCTAGCAGTTCCCTGTCCTTCTTGAACTGAGGGGCCCAGAACTGGACACAATATTCCAGATGCGGCCTCACCAGGGCAGAGTAGAGGGGGAGGAGAACCTCTCTTGACCTGCTAACCACACCCCTTCTAATACACCCCAGGATGCCATTGGCCTTCTTGGCCACAAGGGCACACTGCTGGCTCATGGTCATCCTGTTGTCCACTAGGACCCCCAGGTCCCTTTCTCCTACGCTGGTCTCCAACAGCTCTGTCCCCAACTTGTACTGGTACATGGGGTTGTTCTTGCCCAGATGCAGGACTCTACACTTGCCCTTGTTATATTTCATTAAATTTCTCCCTGCCCAACTCTCCAGCCTGTCCAGGTCTCTCTGAATGGCTGCGCAGCCTTCCGGCATCTCAGCCACTCCTCCCAGTTTTGTGTCATCAGCGAACTTGCTGACAGCACACTCTAATCCCTCATCCAAGTCATTAATGAATATATTGAATAGAACTGGTCCCAGAACCGACCCTTGAGGGACTCCGCTAGACACAGACCTCCAACTGGACTCTGTCCCGCTGACCACTACTCTCTGGCTTCTTTCCTTCAGCCAGTTTACAATCCACCTCACTACCCGATCATCCAGACCACACTTCCCCAGTTTAGCTGCGAGGATGCTGTGGGAGACCGTGTCAAACGCTTTACTGAAATCAAGATAGACCACATCCACAGCTTTACCATCATCTATCCACCGGGTAACATCCTCATAAAAGGCTATCAAGTTGGTTGAGCAAGACTTCCCCTTGGTGAAGCCATGCTGAGTGCCCCTAATGATCCCCCTATCCTTGATGTGCCTAGAGACAGCACCAAGGACAAGTTGCTCCATCACCTTTCCGGGGATGGAGGTGAGGCTGACCGGTCTATAGTTACCCGGGTCCTCCTTCCTGCCCTTTTTGAAGACTGGAGTGACATTCGCTTTCCTCCAGTCCTCAGGCACCTCTCCCGTTGCCCACGACTTAGCAAAGATGATGGAGAGTGGCCTAGCAATGACTTCCGCCAGCTCCCTCAGCACCCGCGGGTGCATCCCATCAGGGCCCATGGATTTATGGACATCCAGGTTGCTTAATTGGTCCCTGACCCAGCCCTCATCTACCAAGACAGATTCCTCCTCTATCCTGACTTCTTCTGAGGCCGCAGAGGTCCAGGGCTCCTCAGGACAGCCTCCAGCAGTATAGACAGAGGCAAAGAAGGCATTCAGTAACTCCGCCTTCTTTATATCCTCTGTCTCCAGGACCCCCACCTCATTCATCAGTGGGCCTACATTGCCTCTAGTGTGGGTTTTAGCTGCAATGTATTTGAAGAAGCCCTTTCTGTTGTCCTTGACCTCTCTTGCCAGGTTTAATTCCAAGGAGGCCTTAGCTTTCCTAAGAAGGTCTCCCCGGAGCCTTCTCTTCTCCAGGCTGAACAGCCCCAACTCTCTCAGCCTGTCTTCATAGCAGAGGTGCTCCAGCCCTCTGATCATCTTGGTGGCCCTCCTCTGGACTAATTCCAACAGCTCCATGTCCTTCTTACATTGCGGGCTCCAGAGCTGGATGCAGTACTCCAGGTGAGATATCACGAGAGCGGAGTAGAGGGGCAGAATCACCTCCCCTGACCTGCTGGTCATGCTTCTTTTGATGCAGCCCAGGATACGGTTGGCTTTCTGGGCTGCAAGCGCACGTTGCCGGCTCATGTTGAGCTTCTCATCAACCATCACCCCCAAGTCCTTCTCCTCAGGGCTGCTCTCAATCCATTCTCTGCCCAGCCTGTATTTGTGCTTGGGATTGCCCCGACCCACATGCAGGACCTTACACTTGGCCTTGTTGAACTTCATGCAGTTTGCACAGGCCCAGCTCTCAAGCCTGTCAAGGTCCCTCTGGATGGCATCCCTTCCCTCCAGCGTGTCGAACGCACCACACAGCTTGGTCGCATTGGCAAATTTGCTGAGGACGCACTCAATCCCACTGTCCATGTGTCGGGTTCCGGATTTAAGGTCCGCCTCCAAAGCAAATTTAGAAATAAAATGCAGACAGCCCCCCCCCCCCATCCGCCCCCCCCCAGAGAGAGAGAGGGGGGGAGAGAGAGAGAGAGAGAGACCCGCCTAATTAGTCAAAAAGGAGCAAATCTAGAAATAAAATGCAGACAATCCCTCTTCCAAGAGAGAGATCCGCCTAATTAGTAATTCCAGTGCAGCCCACATGCGGCGTGCCTGGTTCAATGCAGACAGCCCGCGCGCAGGGCCCGCGAAAAATATAAATAATTCCAGTGCAGCCCACGTGTGGCGTGCCTGGTTCAATGCGAACACCCGGTATGCTTAACCTGCCTGTAGGTAAAGCATCCCCAAAAAAATCCTGACCCGAAATATTAAAGATTCGTGATCCTTGAGTTCGGACAAAGCACAACCGAGGCACGATATCGACAAACTTGGCTCTGACTTTATTAGGTCCAACACTGAGGCAACTCAATATTCAAGGAAAAGAGAGAGAGAGAGGTAAAAGAAAGAAAGAAACAGAGAAAACAGTTGAAAGAGAAAGAAAAAGAAAATATTCACCACCCTGAGATCCAGCGGCGTCCCGCGGGAAATGCTTCCTTCCTACTTGGAAGATGGCGGTGAGGGTCCCGCGTGTTCGAGTGATCCAGCCTCTTTTATAGAGTTTTTCGGCAGAGTCATGTGACTGGGAGCCGTCAGTCAACAGTTCGCACCAATCACAGGTCCGAAGGCGGGACATGTCCAGTTCCTGCGCCGTAGGATTGGCCCCTTGCCAGGCTGTCACCGGAGACACGCATCCGGAGGCGGGTGGAGGGTGGGCGCCTAGCTTATTGCGCCATCTTACGTTGCCAGGCTCAGGCATTCCAGGCAGCCGCCATAAGATGTCGCCCGAGCACGTGGTTTACGATTTCTGAGACAATGCTCAAAAGGAAGGGGACAGATTCCCACACCATGTTGCCGACAAAGATGTTAAACAGCACTGGTCCCAACAGTGACCCCTGAGGAACGCCACTCGTCAATGGTCTCCACTTGGACATCGAGATGTTGACCTCAACTCTTTGAGTGCGACCATCCAGCCAATTCTTTATCCACCGAGTGGTCCATCCGTTAAGTCCATGTCTCTCCAATTTAGAGACAAGGATGTCGTGTGGGACAGTGTCAAATGCTTTGCACAAGTCCAGGTAGATGACATCAGTCGCTCTTCCCCTATCCACCAGTGCTGTAACCCCGTTGTAGAAGGCCACCAAATTTGTCAGGCACGATTTGCCCTTAGTGAAGCCATGTTGGCTGTCACCAATCACCTCCTTGATTTCCATGTGCCTTGGTATAGTTTCCAGGAGGATCTACTCCATGATTTTTCTGGGCACAGAGGTGAGACTGACTGGCCTGTAGTTCCCCAGGTCTTCCTTTTTTCCCTTCTTGAAAATGGGGGTCATGTTTCCCCTTTTCCAGTCAGTGGGGACTTCACCAGACTGCCACAACTTCTCAAAAATGATGGATAGTGGCATAGCAACTTCATCGGCCAGTTCCCTCAGGACCTGCGGATGCACCTCATCAGGTCCCATGGACTTGTGAACCTTCAGGTTCCTTAGATGGGCTCAAACCTGAACTTCTCCTACAGTGGGCAGTTCTTCATTCTCCCAGTCCCTGCCTTTGCCTTCTGTGAATTGGGCAGTGTGGCTAAAGCATTTGCCGGTGAAGACTGAGGCAAAAAAGTCATTGAGTACCTCAGCCTTCTCCATATCCCAGGTAACCAGGTCTCCCATTTCCTTCCAGAGAGGGCCCACATTTTCCCTAGTCTTCCTTTTGTCACTGACATACCTATGGAAGCTTTCCTTGTTGCCCTTGACATCCCTGGCCAGATTTAATTCTATCAGGGCTTTAGCTTTCCTAACCTGGTCCGTGGCTGCTTGAAGAATTTCTCTGTATTCCTCCCAGGCTACCTGCCCTTGCTTCCACCCTCTGTAGGCTTCCTTCTTGTGCTTGAGTTTGTTCAGGAGCTCCTTGTTCATCCATGCAGGCCTCCTGGCATTTTTGCCTGACTTCCTCTTTGTTGGGATGCATCGCTTCTGAGCATGGAGGAGGTGGTCCTTGAATACTAAACAGCTTTCTTCGGCCCCTCTTCTCTCCAGGGCTTTATCCCAAGGGACTCTACCAAGCAGGTCCCTGAAGAGGCCAAAGCCTGATCTCCTGAAGTCCAGGGTAGTGAGCTTGCTGTGCGCCCTCCTTGCTGCCCTAAGGATCTTGAACTCCACCATTTCATGGTCAATGCAGTCAAGGCTGTCCTTGAGCTTCACATCCCCCACCAGCCCCTCCTTTTAGGTGAGAACAAGGTCCAGCATGGCACCTCTCCTCATTGGCTCCTCTATCACTTGGAGAAGGAAGTTATCATCCACGCATTCCAGGAACCTCCTGGACTGCTTGTGCCCTGCTGTGTTTTCCTTCCAACAGATATCAGGGTGGTTGAAGTCCCCCATGAGGACCAGGGCTTGTGAACATGAGGCTACAGCTGTCTGACTGTGGAGGGCCTCATCTGCTTGGTCTTCCTGGTCAGATGGCTTGTAGCAGACCCCCACTGTCCTGTCTCCTGTCCCTGCCCTCACTTTAATCCTGACCCATAAGCTCTGGGTCAGCTCCTCCTCCATCCCCAGGCAGAGCTCCATGCACTCTATCTGGTCATTGACATTGAGGGTGACACCCCCTCCTCATCACCCCTGCCTGTCCTTCCTAAGGAGCCTGTATCCTTCCATTCCAACACTCCAGTCATAGGAGCCATCCCACCACATCTCTGTGATGCCAATAAGATCATAGCCCTGCAGGCATGTGCACGTCTCTAGCTCCTCTTGTTTATTGCCCATGCTCCATGCATTTCCATAGAGGCATTTCAGTTGGGCCCCCGATGAAGCTGACTTACTGGCTGGAATTCCTTTTTGCTGCTCTTCCGTCACTCTCCTGCTGACCTGTGATCCTTCTCCAGGCTCTGAGCACCTATTGCTGGCCCTGGCATCAAACTGGCAGCAGTGCGATGGACTGAGGTTCCCCTCCCCTGGCAACTTTTGTTTAAAGCCCTCTTCACCAGCTTGGCAAGCCTATGACCAAAGATGGTCTTCCCCTTCTCTGACAGATGGACCCCATCGGCCCCGAGTAGACCAGGTTTCTCAAAGCAAGTCCTATGGTCTAAGTAGCTGAATCCCTGTCTGTGGCACTAGAACTGCTTGTGGGTATAGAACTGCCTGTAGTGTTATATCAAAGTCATACTGTTATGTAGTTGACTATGTTGCTTTCCCTCCTTAGATGGCATCATTTTCTGTCGCTGATTTAGCTGCATATTTTCTCACATCCATTTTTATACCCACTTCAATGTATCTGTTTGAATTAGTCTTGCATTATTCCATTCCCTACTTCTGGAGAAAATGTTACGAAACCTAGAAGTATATAAATAAAATCAGGGAGGATAAAGTAGAAAGACTCATTTATAAAAATGAGTATGTGTACTTCTAATTTTTAGCCATTGTCTTCACACAGACTCTCCAGCTCTTTTGTTCAAATATTGTCTACCTTGATGTATAATTAAGCAATCATCTTGCTTGGTTTAGTCAGCCAAAAATGACATATCCATCCAGATTGCTGAACTAAGGTACATAAAGTCTAGTCCTCATTTTTTAAGCTTATGTCCTGGTTTGGCCTAAACCAGGCAAATTTTCCTTTCAGTGATTTTTACTTTCAGCTAAGTCTCCTCTAAGTAACTGCACTTTCTGAAACTAACTGCATGTTTTGCAGACAGTGTCTGCTTCTAGGACCGATAACGCTCGAAGTTTGTAGTTATCGCTGAGGCACTGGTAGGGATGTTATGCAGAAAGGCTCTTGCTGTACTTAGAGAAACCAAGGTCACTGCTAAATTCCTCACTGCTTAAGAGTGAAGAGCCAAAGGGGGGTTGCACCTGCAGGGAGGAGCGGACAGGGCAGGTGACCCAAAATTGACCAACGAAGGTATTCCATCCCATACACGTCATTCTCAGTATAAAACGGGGGGATCACGAGGGTCTCGCCCCTTCGTCTCACCCCTTCTTCTGCCTCTTCTCTTCCCTTGCTTCGCCTGCTGGTTTTGGGTGCTTCTGCTGCTTCGGGCTGCTTCTGCGGCTTGAGCCTTTTGGCCAGTGTCCAAGGAGGACTCTGTCTGTTTTCCTGCTGCCCCCGATCCCGATCCGTGCATCCCTGAATCCAGTTCTCGACCGTCACTGGGCCCAGCCTGGACCTTCCCAGAGCCTGCCCTGAAGTGCCGGTGGTGACGTGGCCAACATCGGGGGAGGTCAGTTTTGGTTTTGTATATATTTGTATATATTTGATTATTCCAATATTATTATTATACTCTTTTTCATTATTATAGTTTATTAAAACTGTTTTAACTTTCCAACCCATAAGTCTCTCTCCCTTTTCCCTTTCCCTTTCCCTTCGGGTGGGGGGGGAGGGTTAACAGAGAGCGTCTGCCTCAGGTTTAATAGCCGGCCCAGCTTTAAACCATGACAGATTTATTGGCGCCCAACGTGGGGCTCGAGAGAAGCTCCGACAGGTTGCTCTGATAAGTCGAATCCCAGCTCTGGCGGGAGGAGACCCGGAGAGCTCAGCTGAGAGAGTATCAGATTTCTTCCTTTGAGATTTACGAGGGGTTGGAAATTAAAACAGATAGCGAAGATGGTAATGTCATTTTTGAACGCTGTGTTATCTCATCTCTTTATAAAGCCTTTTACAGAGTTAAGTGCAATAATACCTTACTTGCCGTATGCACTGTTTGTTAGTGTTTATGTGCAGTTTATCACTGCTGGGCACTGGTCAATATGCATTGTTTTGTTATGGCGTTTCATACTGATTTATGTCGTGATAAACTGGGCTGTTACTATTCTGACCGCAGTAGCATCGATTTTATCTGCGCACTCCGGGAGTCCTTTAGCTGATTGTGTTAATGATTACACTTCCAATTTTACTTTGGGAAATAGTACCTTCCCCTTTTCTGCCAAGCTGATTCCACTACATTTTGCGAAATTAGGATGGGGCTGTCTAGGTGGCATGTTTTTATTTTCGGTTGTCCTGAATGTGTTTCTGATGTGGAATAAGATTAAATATAGGTGCAGGGACGGGTGTAGGTGTTATGCTGCCACTACAGCCACTAAATCCACTGAAACATCATCAGCCTGCACCGCAGCTGCTACACCCCCCAAGATGGCCACTGCAGCTACTCAGACACTAGCGAGTCTCAGCAATCCCACGACAGCCACTGCATCTACTCAGACCCCAGCATCTACCGAATCTGTACCAATCGCTCCTGTAACCAGGAAGAAATACCAAAAGAAATCAGCTCGTGAAGAGAAGGATGATGACTCAGAGCCTTCTAAGGCAGAGCCATCACGTGACCCAGGTGAGGGCCCTTCTCAGGCAGAGTCAGGTCCTGACACAGATGGGGGTTTCCTTGACTGTCTTTTTAAAACAGACCCATCACAGAAGAAAGGTACTTCTAAAGCAGAACTATCACAAGAGGAGGACTCGGACGTAGAGATAACCTACCACTCCTTATCCCTAAAGGACCTGAGAAATATAAGGAAGGATTTCAGCCGTTATGACAGTGAGCCAATTATTACCTGGTTGCTCCGATGCTGGGATAATGGGGCGGATAGCATGGAATTGGATGGTAGAGAAGCCAGACAGTTGGGATCCCTGTCCAGAGATGGTGGTATTGATAAGGCGCTTGCAAGAAAGTCAAACGCTATCAGTCTCTGGAGGCGACTCTTGTCAGCTGTAAAGAGCAGGTATCCCTATAAAGATGATGTTCTGAGCCACCTAAGCAAATGGACCACTATAGAAAAAGGTATTAACTACCTTAGACAACTAGCTGTGCAAGAGATCATTTATAGACACCCACGGGAAATTGTAGATCCTGTAAATCCTGATGAAGTGGAATGCAACTGATCCATGTTCCGGAAGGTGGTGAAGAGTGCTCCACTGGCATACACCCATACATTGTCAATATTAGTATGGGGAGAAGATGATATGGCACGATCTACTGTGGGTAAAATGGCTAACTATATGCGACATTATGAAGATAGTATTTCTTCCCCACTGCAGACCCGCATCTCGGATGTGGAGAAACTGACTAAGGAAAACAAGGACTCATTTAAACAACTGTCAGACAAACTGTCCAGGATAGAGAATAAACTTGACTCTCTACCTACACAGGCCCGTGTTGCAGCCGTTAGGAGAAAACGCCCTCCTACAGGACCGGCTCAAAGAAAACGGAACTCATCACGAGGTATCCTGTGGTTTGCCCTGTGTGGTTATGGGGAGGACATGAGCAGATGGCATGGACAACCTACCAGTACCCTACAGGCACGAGTACGTGAGATACAAGCTAAAAGAAATACCAGAGAGAATTTTCCTAGGAGGATGGCTGCTCCAGTTACCAGTGAGCAGGACCCCAGTCAGGGGAGATGGGCCTCAAATCCCTATTTCCCAAATCTGAATAGGGGAAATTAAGGTCCAATCCCCGTGAGCAGCATGAATCCATTCTTTAATTAGGGGGGCCCTGCCTCCAGCCAGGTGGAGGAGAGGGACAACCGAGTTTATTGGACTGTGTGGATTCGATGGCCTGGCACATTAAAACCACAAAGGTATCGAGCCCTGGTAGACACTGGTGCACAGTGCACCCTAATGCCATCGGATCATAAAGGGGCAGAATCCATCAGTATTTCAGGAGTAACAGGGGGATCTCAAGTGTTATCTGTATTGGAGGCCGAAGTGAGCCTAACTAAAAATGAATGGAAAAAGCACCCCATTGTGACTGGCCCAGATGCTCCGTGCATCCTTGGCATAGACTACCTCAAGAGAGGGTATTTTAAGGACCCAAAAGGGTATAGATGGGCCTTTGGTATAGCAGCTGTAGAGACTGAGGACATTAAACAGCTGTCTACCTTGCCTGGCCTCTCAGAGGATCCTTCTGTTGTGGGGTTGCTGAAAGTTGAAGAACAACAGGTGCCAATTGCTATTACCACGGTGCACCGACAACAATATCGCACCAATCGAGACTCCCTAATTCCCATTCATAAATTGATTAGACAATTAGAAAATCAAGGAGTGATTAGCAAGACTCGCTCACCCTTTAATAGTCCTATATGGCCAGTGCGAAAGTCTAATGGAGAATGGAGATTAACTGTGGACTATCGTGGCCTAAATGAAGTTACACCACCTCTGAGTGCTGCCGTGCCAGACATGCTAGAACTTCAATACGAACTGGAGTCAAAGGCAGCCAAGTGGTATGCCACCATGGACATTGCTAATGCATTTTTCTCTATTCCTTTGGCACCAAAGTGCAGGCCACAGTTTGCTTTTACCTGGAGAGGTATCCAGTACACCTGGAATCGACTGCCCCAGGGGTGGAAACACAGTCCTACTATTTGCCATGGACTGATCCAGACTGCACTAGAAAAGGGTGGAGCTCCAGAACATTTGCAATACATTGATGACATCATTGTGTGGGGTGATACAGCAGCAGAAGTTTTTGACAAAGGGGAGAAAATAATCCAAATTCTTCTGAAAGCTGGTTTTGCCATAAAAAGAGGCAAGGTCAAGGGACCCGCCCGGGAGATCCAGTTTTTAGGGATTAAATGGCAAGATGGGCGTCGCCAGATCCCGATAGAGGTGATCAACAAAATAACATCTATGTCCCCACCAACTAACAAAAAGGAAACACAAGCCTTCTTAGGTGTTGTGGGTTTCTGGAGAATGCATATTCCAGATTACAGCCAGATTGTACGCCCTCTTTATCAAGTGACCAGAAAGAAAAATGATTTTCAGTGGGGCCCTGAACAACGACAGGCTTTTGAACAGATTAAACAAGAGATTGTGCATGCAGTAGCCCTTGGACCAGTCCGTATGGGACAAGATGTTAAAAATGTGCTCTACACCGCAGCTGGGGACAATGGTCCTACCTGGAGCCTCTGGCAGAAAGTGCCAGGGGAGACTCGAGGTCGACCCCTAGGATTTTGGAGTCAAGGATACAAGGGCTCCAAGGCCAATTACACTCCAACTGAAAAAGAAATACTGGCAGCATATGAAGGAGTTAGAGCTGCTTCAGAGGTAATCGGTACTGAAGCACAGCTTCTCCTGGCACCCCGATTACCAGTACTAGGCTGGATGTTCAAGGGTAAGGTTCCTACTACTCATCATGCAACTGATGCTACATGGAGTAAATGGATTGCATTAATTACACAGAGGGCTCGAATAGGAAACCCTAATCGCCCAGGAATCTTAGAAGTGATCATGGACTGGCCAGAAGGCAAAGACTTCGGAATGCCACCAGAAAAGGAGGTGACACGTGCTGAAGAAGCCCCACCATGTAATGAAATAGCAGAGGATGAGAAGCAGTATGTCCTGTTCACCGATGGATCCTGCCGTCTTGTAGGAAAGCATCGGAAGTGGAAAGCTGCTGTATGGAGTCCTATACAACGAGTCACAGAAGCCACAGAAGGACAAGGTGAATCGAGTCAATTCGCAGAGGTAAAAGCCATCCAGCTGGCTTTAGACATTGCTGAACGAGAAAAGTGGCCAAGGTTGTATCTCTGTACTGACTCATGGATGGTAGCAAATGCCTTGTGGGGGTGGTTAAAGCAGTGGAAGCGAAGCAACTGGCAGCGCAAAGGTAAACCTATTTGGGCTGCTGAATTGTGGCAAGATATTGCTGCTCAGCTAGAGAAACTAGTCATGAAGGTACGTCATGTAGATGCTCACGTACCTAAAAGTCGGGCAACTGAGGAACATCGAAACAACCAACAAGCAGATCAGGCTGCTAAAGTGTTCCAAATAGATTTGGACTGGGAACATAAAGGTGAACTATTTTTAGCTCGGTGGGCTCATGACACTTCAGGTCATCAAGGGAGAGATGCAACATACAGATGGGCTCGTGACCGAGGGGTGGACTTAACCATGGACTCTATTGCACAGGTTATCCATAACTGTGAAACGTGCGCCGCAATTAAGCAAGCCAAATGGTTAAAACCTCTGTGGTATGGGGGGCGGTGGTTGAAATATAAATATGGAGAGGCCTGGCAAATTGACTGTATCACACTCCCTCAAACCCGCCAGGGTAAACACTATGTGCTTACCATGGTGGAGGCAACCACCGGATGGCTGGAAACATACTCTGTGCCCCATGCCACTGCCCAGAACACTATCCTGGGCCTTGAAAAGCAAATCTTGTGGCGACATGGCACACCAGAGAGAATTGAGTCGGACAATGGGACTCATTTCAAAAACAGTCTCATAGACAACTGGGCCAAAGAGCATGGCATCAAATGGGTATATCATATCCCCTATCATGCACCAGCCTCTGGGAAAATTGAACGGTATAATGGGCTGTTAAAAACTACCCTAAAAGCAATGGGGGGGTGGAACCTTTAAAAATTGGGATAAGCATTTGGCACAAGCTACCTGGTTAGTTAACACCAGGGGATCTATCAATCGAGCTGGCCCTGCTCAGTCAGACCTTATACATACAGTAGAAGGGGATAAAGTCCCTGTGGTGCATGAAAGGAATCTGTTGGGAAAAACTGTCTGGGTTCTTCCTGCTACGGGCAAAGGTAAATCCATTTGTGGGATTGCTTTTACTCAAGGACCTGGATGTACTTGGTGGGTGATGCTGCAGGATGGTGAAGTCCGATGTGTCCCTGAAGGTGATCTGATCCTGGGTGAGAATACTTAATTCTGAACTGCATGATGTTAATTGCTGCATAATACTAACAGTGTTCATAAGTGTCTTTCAGGTTGAAGCAGTGGTGATGAGACCGGAGCTAGCTGCAAGTGGCGTCCGGTAACCTCCTCAAGACTGACATCTTTAACCTGCAACCCATGGGCACGAACCATGACAAAACCATGTCTCCTGCCCTGAGAGACTGCAAGCCAGATGGAAACCCACAATCCTGAACTAAATGAACTTAATGAACTTTTTGTATAGAGATGAATCATAAACTAGTGATATGTGTATATATATTTGAAAATGAAAAGGTAGTGGTGATCTGAGTATGATGTGAATGGTATGGAATAAGGGGTGGAATGTCCTGGTTTGGCCTAAACCAGGCCAATTTTCCTTTCAGTGATTTTTACTTTCAGCTAAGTCTCCTCTAAGTAACTGCACCTTCTGAAAGTAACTGCATGTTTTGCAGACAGTGTCTGCTTCTAGGACTGATAACGCTCAAAGTTTGTAGTTATCGCTGAGGCACCGGTAGGGATGTTACACAGAAAGGCTCTTGCTGTATTTATTCTTAGAGAAAGCAAGGTCACTGCTAAATTCCTCACTGATTACAAGTGAAGACCTGCAGGAGGGTTGCACCTGCAGGGAGGAGCGGACAGGGCGGGTGACCCAAAATTGACCAACAAAGGTATTCCATCCCATACATGTCATTCTCAGTATAAAACGGGGGGATCACGAGGGTCTCGCCCCTTCGTCTCACCCCTTCTTCTGCCTCTTCCCTTCCCTTGCTTCGCCTGCTGGTTTTGGGTGCTTCTGCTGCTTCGGGCTGCTTCTGCGGCTTGAGCCTTTTGGCCAGTGTCCAAGGAGGACTCTGTCTGTTTTCCTGCTGCCCCCGATCCCGATCCGTGCATCCCTGAATCCAGTTCTCGACCGTCGCTGGGCCCAGCCTGGGCCTTCCCGGAGCCTGCCCTGCAGTGCCGGTGGTGACGTGGCCGACATCGGGGGAGCTCAATTTTGGTTTTGTATATATTTGTATATATTTGATTATTCCAATATTATTATTATACTCTTTTTCATTATTATAGTTTATTAAAACTGTTTTAACTTTCCAACCCGGAAGTCTCTCTCCCTTTTCCCTTTCCCTTTCCCTTCGGGTGGGGGGGGAGGGTTAACAGAGAGCATCTGCCACAGGTTTAATAGCTAGCCCAGCTTTAAACAGTGACAGCTTCTCAGAGCAAAACTAGTTTTTCATAACTATAAGTTTCGCCACGGGAGGTTTAGATTGATATTAGGAAAAATTTCTTCACAGAAAGGATTGTCAAGCATTGGAATAGACTGCCCAGGGAAGCGGTGGAGTCACCATCCCTGGAGGTATTTAAAAGACGAGTAGATGTGGTGCTTAGGGACATGGTTTAGTGGTGGACTTGGTAGTGTTAGGTTAACAGTTGGACTCAACGATCTTAATGGTCTTTTCCAACCTAAATTATTCTATGAGTCTATGAAGTGTCATGAATACCCCCAGGAGCATATTAATAATTGACAATAATCTTCACAGAAACTAATAGATGGCTTTGAAAGTTTAACTAAAATCCACTTTGTCTTGCACAGAACCTAAAAAAAATCATATTATTTTCTCTCAGAATCTTTCAGAAAAGATGAAAATATTTTTAGGGCCAGAGCTTGTCTGAAATCTGTTCTGAAAAAATTTGCTTTGGAAATGCCTTTCTGCCTGAGACATATTTGCTGATGAGACACCATCAAAAAGTTTGGGCAAAGATGCAGAAGAGCAGCCACACAGTGCAGGCTGCTACACCTGGGGCACCTGAAGAACACTTGGGATGGAAGGCAACACTCCTAAAGAGACAAAAAATGGTTGGATATCTGTTAGTTTGTCCAAAGATTTTTTTCATTGCTGCCATGCTTGTGAGACATGCAGGCTCATAGACATAGAGTAGTTTTATGAGTAGGCCCTAAAATAAATTTTTACAGGCTTATATTGTGCTTATGAATCTGATGCTAGTTTGTTCCCTACTAAGACAAAGATTTTGGGGGATAAAAGGTGGCACAACTTTCCTCCCTTTAAAAAAAACTTTAAAAATCTGTTTTTGGGAACTATAAACAATAGGAAATCATAGAATCATAGAATCATAGAATGGTTTGGGTTGGAAGGGACCTTAAAGATCATCTAGTTCCAACCCCCTCTGCCACAGGCAGGGACACCTTTCCTCTAGACCAGGTTGCTCAAAGCCTCATCCAACCTGGCCTTAAACACTGCCAGGGAGGGGGCATACACAACTTCTCTGGGCAACTTGTTCCAGTGTCTCACCATCCTCACATCCTCTTCCTAATATCTAATCTGAATCTACCCTCTTTCAGTTTAAAACCATTACCCCTTGTCCTGTCACTACTTGCCCTTGTAAAAAGCCTCTCTCCCGCTTTCCTGTAGGCCCCCTTCAGGTACTGGAAGGCTGCTATGAGGTCTCCCCAGAGCCTTCTCTTCTCCAGGCTGAACAACCCCAACTCCCTCAGCCTGTCTTCATAGGAGAGGTGCTCCAGCCCTCTGATCATCTTGGTGGCCCTCCTCTGGACTCATTCCAACAGCTCCATGTCCTTCTTATGTTGGGGGCCCCAGAGCTGGATGCAGTACTCCAGGTGGGGTCTCACGAGAGCAGAGTAGAGGGGCAGAATCCCCTCCCTCGACCTGCTGGCCACGCTTCTTTTGATGCAGCCCAGGATACGGTTGGCTTTCTGGGCTGCAAGCGCACATCGCCGGCTCATGTTGAGCTTCTCATCAACCAACCATCATCCCCAAGTCCTTCTCCTCAGGGCTGCTCTCAATCCATTCTCCGCCCAGCCTGTATTTGTGCTTGGGATTGCCCCAACCCACCAGCTCTCAAGTCTGTCAAGGTCCCTCTGGATGGCATCCCTTCCCTCCAGTGTGTCGACTGCACCACACAGCTTGGTTTTGTCTGCAAACTTGCTGAGGGCGCACTCAATCCCACTGTCCATGTCGCTGACAAAGATGTTAAACAGCACCGGTCCCAATCCTGACCCCTGAGGAATGCCACTCGTCACTAGTGTCCACTTGGACATTGAGCCATTGACCGTATCTCTTTGAGTGCGACCATCCAGCCAATTCTTTATCCACCGAGTGGTCCATCTGTCAAGTCCATGTCTCTCCAATTTAGAGACAAGGATGTCGTGCGGGACAGTGTCAAATGCTTTGCACAAGTCCAGGTAGATGACATCAGTCGCTCTTCCCTTATCCACCAGTGCTGTAACCCCGTCGTAGAAGGCCACCAAATTTGTCAGGCATGATTTGCCCTTAGTGAAGCCATGTTGGCTGTCACCAATCACCTCCCTCCAGCTAATCCTGTAGACCATACACAGACAGAACATGATATGTAGATGAGGGTCCTGGACTGGATAAGAAAAACATGTCTGTTGGTCCCAGTCTTGAAGTTTCTCTTCAGAAAAATATGTTTTCATGGCAATCAACACTTGAGAAAGGAATGCAGAATAGAAACCATGGTGTGAAAGATTAAGCATAATGGGAGTTGAGTTTGTGAGCTTATTAACATACTTCAGTTGGGTCCTCTGGTAACAATTTCTCTTTTTAAAATTATTTTCTTTGAAAACATTGTCTGCCTGCCAAGTGGTTCTCAGTACTGTGGCTGTTGTTGGTAAAATCAGGATCACTTGTTACAACATAGGAACTGGATTTGTGGATATAGATTAGAAATCTGAAACCTGACGTACAACTTCTAGATACAATTTCTGTAGTCAAAGTCTTCAAGTTCAGTTTTGAAATTATAGCTCTGAAAATGAAATGTCGCTGAAGAGACTTGATCACCCCTCGCTCCATTAAGAAAGATGTTTTCAAAAACTGAACAGGGAAAGTACTGCCAGCAAAGCTCTGTACATGAACATGTATCTGTCATCTGGGTACATCAGGCAGATGGAGAGCTTCAGGCCTGGTTTCTCTTGCCTATTACTACTTCCATATCTCTTAAAGGCCACAAACTACAAGGGGAAAAGGAAGGTCCAACTGAATATTCAATTTATTATTGTATTTCTAAAATCTTCATTTGTATGAGCAGACATATTACTAGGAAATATCACAATAAGAAGGATACATCAGTAATAAGAAATACTTCACAATTTGCTCCTATTTTGGTCAAACTTGTACCTGAGTAGACAAAACAGCATTTTTATTACCCAGACATTTTTCCCCGTGTCAATAATTTGAACCAATGTAAATTTTTGATCTGGCCTTTTTTCCTTTGTTCTTTTAGTGGTCTGTGTTCATGTATCCCCATGCTGAGCTTGCTTTATGCATCTCATTTATAGGAGCAACAGAGGAAACAAATGTCCAACAAACAAATTTGCTAATAGCATACTCATTTAACATGTACGTGAATTTTAAAACTACTGAAATCAACTAATTTTAAAAAAAAAGAATGCAAAATGTGGCAGTGAAATACTCTATTCTCTTCCAGAAGCAAAAATAGCATGGACAGCAGCGAGTCGACAGCAGCGGCAGCAGCGACAGCGGCAGCAGCGACTGAGGTGAGTGCAGGGTGAGGCGAGATCGGGCTGTACCGGGCGGTTTTCATACTCTGGGCCCCCCGAGCAGCAGCCCCGAGCTGCTTCCCCCCCCACCCCGGACCTGGAAGTTCCCGGCAACGAATCAGGAGAGGAGGGGGCGTAGCACCACCCCCTGTGATCGGGTGATAAAAAGCCTCCTGGAGGACAGGGACTAGTCCCTGCCCAGAGGGGAGAGGGGGAGTCATCAGTGACTGGGTGTGTCCCAGGGCGGGGGAGGCCACAGCCGTTTGCAGCTCATTGGAGAGGGCGCTGACTCCCTCCCAGTGCACAAGGTGAGGAAGGTGCAAAGGAGCTGTGAAGCAGGGGTGTCACCAACAGGTATTTCCCAGCTCAGTGAAAGAACAATGGTCTCCACCTGGCGGAAGAAGACCAAAATGGATGTGGGAACCCAGACAGAGCTCCCACGGAAGGAGGCAATGGTGCAGGTTGCAGGCTGCAGGGAATGCTACAGCGTCTCTGTGGTGATGATCTGCTCGGCCGAGCGGCACAGCTGCAAGGCCAGGTTGAAAGGCTTCAAGCCAAAGTAGAAAGGCTTAGGAGCATTCAGGAGGCTGAAATGGAGATAGACTGGTGGAACCAGGCTCTGCCCTCTCTGCAACAAAAATGGGAGCACCTGCCGGAGAGCTCCCAGGATGGAGGGACCCCTGAACTCTGCCCCTCTCAGGTGGAAAACAATAACCTAGAGGAAAGGAGTGAGTGGAGGCAAGTCTATGGCCGTGGCAAAAGGCGAGTGCCCTCCTTGCCTACCTCGCCTCCACAGGTGCCTCTGAGAAATAGATATGAAGCCCTAGTGGAATACAGCCAGTCCAATGGGGATGTGGTGGAGAGGCAACCTATATCAGAGGTCCCACCACAGTCAGAAAAACCTGACAGGCGTATAGCTACCTCCTCCACAAGGAAGAAGAGAAGAGTCTTAGTGGTTGGAGACTCCTTCCTAAAGGGAACTGAGGGCCCAATATGCAGAGCTGACCCCCATCACAGGGAGGTCTGCAGCCTGCCTGGAGCCCGAATCAGGGATATCACCAGGAAACTCCCCAACCTGGTGAAGGCCACAGACTACTACCCCCTGCTGATCTTCCAGACAGGTGGGGAAGAAGCTGCATCCCGTAGTCTGAGGGGGATGAAGAAAGACTACAAGGCCCTAGGACGGTTGGTGAAAGAGTCTGGGGCACAAGTTGTTTTCTCCTCCCTCCTTCCATTTTCAGGTGATGACGTGGGATGGAATAGTAGGATTCTCTCTATTAATGCCTGGCTACGAGACTGGTGCTAGACAGGGCTTTGGGTTCTTTGTGATAATGGCTGGTTTTGTAAGACACCAGGCGTGACCGTAATACATGGGAAAGGTTTATGTCGTAGGGGCAAAAGGGTTCTGGGACAGGAATTAGCAGGGCTCATTCGGAGAGCTTTAAACTAGATTCGAAGGGGGATGGGGTAGTAGCTGGGCTTGCACCACTGGGGCAACGCTCTAGTGTTGAGGTAGACCAGGAGGCCTCCCATCCCCCTAGGGTGAAATCGGTGTGCTCAGCTCGCTCCCTGAAATGCCTGTACACCAATGCACGCAGCATGGGGAATAAACAAGAAGAGTTAGAAATCCGTGTTCGGTCGGGGGGCTATGATCTAGTGGCAATTACAGAGACTTGGTGGGACGCCTCGCATGACTGGAATGTGGTCATGGATGGCTATGTCCTGTTCAGGAAAGACAGGCCACTAAGGAGAGGTGGTGGAGTTGCTCTTTATGTGAGTGAGCAGCTAGAATGTATTGAGTTCTGTCCAGGGGCGGATCAGGAGCGAGTTGAGAGTTTGTGGGTGCGAATTAAGGGGCAGGCTGGCAGGGGTGATACTGTTGTGGGTGTCTATTACAGGCCACCAGATCAGGATGAGGAGGGTGATGAGGCCTTCTACAGGCAGCTGAGAGCAGTCTCGCAATTACAGGGCCTGGTTGTCATGGGGGATTTTAACTACCCTGATATTTGCTGGGAGGCCTACCCATCCAGCCATCCTCAGTCCAGGAGGTTCCTCCAGTGCATTGATGATAACTTTCTGATGCAAATGGTGGATGAGCCAACTAGGAGAGGAGCGCTGCTGGATCTTATCCTCACTAACAAGGAGGGTCTGGTTGAAGCGGTGAAGGTTGAGGGCAGACTTGGTTGTAGTGACCATGAGATGGTAGAGTTCAGGATCTCATGTGGCAGGAACAGAATAGCTAGCAGAATCACAACCCTGGACTTCAGGAGGGCCAACTTTGGCCTTTTCAAGCAATTGCTAGGGGAAATCCCATGGGACAGGGTACTAGAAGGTAAGGGGGCTCAAGATAGTTGGTTAGCATTCAAGGACTGCTTCTTCCAAGCTCAAGATCAGAGCATCCCAGCAGGTAGGAAGTCAAGAAAGGGTACCAGGAGACCTGCATGGTTAAACAGGGAACTGCTGGGCAAACTCAAGTGGAAGAAGAGGGTGTACAGATCATGGAAGGAGGGGCTGGCCACTTGGGAGGAATATAAGTCTGTTGTCAGAGGATGTAGGGAGGCAACTAGGAAAGCTAAGGCCTCCTTGGAATTAAACCTTGCAAGAGAGGTCAAGGACAACAGAAAGGGCTTCTTCAAATACATTGCAGGTAAAGCCAACATTAGAGGCAATGTAGGCCCACTGATGAATGAGGTGGGGGTCCTGGAGACAGAGGATAAAAAGAAGGCAGAGTTACTGAATGCCTTCTTTGCCTCTGTCTATACTGCTGGAGGCTGTCCTGAGGAGCCCCGGACCCCTGAGGCCCCAGAAGAAGTCAGGATAGAGGAGGAATCTGTCTTGGTAGATGAGGGCTGGGTCAGGGACCAATTAAGCAATCTGGACGTCCATAAATCCATGGGCCCTGATGGGATGCACCTGCGGGTGCTGAGGGAGCTGGCAGAAGTCATTGCTAGGCCACTGTCCATCATCTTTGCTAAGTCATGGGCAACAGGAGAGGTGCCTGAGGACTGGAGGAAAGCGAATGTCACTCCAGTCTTCAAAAAGGGCAAGAAGGAGGACCCGGGTAACTATAGACCGGTCAGCCTCACCTCCATCCCCGGAAAGGTGATGGAACAACTTGTCCTTGGTGCTGTCTCTAGGCACATCAAGGATAGGGGGATCATTAGGGGCAGTCAACATGGCTTCACCAAGGGGAAGTCATGCTTAACCAACTTGATAGCCTTTTATGAGGACATAACCTGGTGGATAGATGGTGGTAAAGCTGTGGATGTGGTCTATCTCGATTTCAGTAAAGCGTTTGACACAGTCTCCCACAGCATCCTCGCAGCTAAACTGAGGAAGTGTGGTCTGGATGATCGGGTAGTGATGTGGATTGTGAACTGGCTGAAGGAAAGAAGCCAGAGAGTGGTGGTCAATGGGACAGAGTCCAGTTGGAGGCCTGTGTCTAGCGGAGTCCCTCAAGGGTCGGTACTGGGACCACTACTATTCAATATATTCATGAATGACTTGGATGAGGGAAAAGAGTGCGCTGTCAGCAAGTTCGCTGATGACACAAAACTGGGAGGAGTGGCTGACACAACGGAAGGCTGCGCAGCCATTCAGAGAGACCTAGACAGGCTGGAGAGTTGGGCGGGGAGAAATTTAATGAAATATAACAAGGGCAAGTGTAGAGTCCTGCATCTGGGCAAGAACAACCCCATGTACCAGTACAAGTTGGGGACAGACCTGTTGGAGAGCAGCGTAGGGGAAAGGGACCTGGGGGTCCTAGTGGACAGCAGAACGACCATGAGCCAGCAGTGTGCCCTTGTGGCCAAGAAGGCCAATGGCATCCTGGGGTGTATTAGAAGGGGTGTGGTGAGCAGGTCAAGAGAGGTTCTCCTCCCCCTCTACTCTGCCCTGGTGAGGCCACATCTGGAATACTGTGTCCAGTTCTGGGCCCCTCAGTTCAAGAAGGACAGGGAACTGCTAGAGAGAGTCCAGCGCAGAGCCACGAAGATGATTAAGGGAGTGGAACATCTCCCTTATGAGGAGAGGCTGAGGGAGATGGGTCTCTTTAGCTTAGAGAAGAGGAGACTGAGGGGTGACCTCATTAATGTTTATAAATATGTAAAGGGCAAGTGTCAAGAGGATGGAGCCAGGCTCTTCTCAGTGACATCCCTCGACAGGACAAGGGGCAATGGGTGCAAGCTGGAACACAGGAGGTTCCACATAAATATGAGGAAAAACTTCTTTACGGTGAGGGTGACCGAACACTGGAACAGGCTGCCCAGAGAGGTTGTGGAGTCTCCTTCTCTGGAAACATTCAAAACCCGCCTGGACGCGTTCCTGTGTGATATGGTCTAGGCAATCCTGCTCCGGCAGGGGGATTGGACTAGATGATCTTTCAAGGTCCCTTCCAATCCCTAACATTCTTTGATTCTGTGATTTTTTTATTTCATCTCAAAATGCTACCATAGGGAACTGACCTAGATTTAAACTCTTATCTCCAGAGATGAAAGATCTTCACATTAATTTACTGTTGCTCAAACATGTGGCTTTATATATATCAAGAGGGAGCAGCTCATTACGTTGAACTTCAGTTGCTTATCTTTTGTTCTTCACTACAGCAGGGCAATGACATGATCCCTCTCCCAAAACAGAAAAAGAAAAGAAAGCAGCTTTAATTCTCTCTGGTTCAAATTTCCCTAATATTCAATAATCACTCCCTGTCTCCTTCCCTGTGAGAGATGTCTGGTAGCATTTGTGCCAGCATATGTTAGATATCTCTGAGTGGGTCACTACCTCATTTTGTCACCAACTCCTCTATCACCTAGAGAGACGGCAACATCCATCCACAACACAGTGCTCCACAAGACACAGCAGTGTCACGTCTCTCTCAATAAACTTGGTTCAGTACACATTAACCCACTCTCTGTACACTTTAACCCACTAACTGTGGTTAACCCACTCTTAACTGAATCCTTTTCACAGTGGGGTTAATATTAGTGAAAGAAGTTATCATGTGTATTGCTTTAAAACAAGCAAGTCCTCCGATGCTGATTTCAGAGCTGTACCTGAGAAGAAAGGAAGGAAAAATAGGTCCTTATAGGTCACTTAATATGCTTTAAATGCTTTGTAAAATACACTTGTAATTGGCAAATAAGTGATATTTCAAATCTCACTTGTGATTCATTTCTATGGTAATAGATTTTTTTAATGGCTGTGATAAAGTCTGCTTTTTCTTTCCTTAATGCAACAAAAATAGACTGAAACATCTGGCTGCATTAGCTCTTGGAAGTTGAGAGTTGCTTTTCTTTTTCAGTTTGTGGTGCAATAATGTATTGTAGGACTGTTTTCAGTAGAGGTGCCATTTCTGAAGTGTGCACCCAGGTTTTTCCAAGCTAATGACTCTTACATCTGCTCTTTATTTCAGGCCTACCTCTAGTTTTTTTTGCAATCATGGTTAATCCTCAGAAACTTTCCAAGATAATTTTCCAGCAAAGAATCTAAAAATAATACACAAACCCATTTTTTAAAGCCTCAAAATAGTCAACCTGTTATTAGGATTGTTCTCTCATTATTTCTAGTATGTAACTGAGGCAGGATAGGAAAACCTAAAATATGGTGTCTGATGATATGGTATGACAGAATATTCTTTCTTTTTGCCACTGCTTGCCCTTTCAAAGGACTAAAAACTGCTAAATGTTGAACCTGTTAAAAGTTCATTAAAGTCAGATTAATTTTGTGCCCACTTAAATCATAGTTAGGAAGAAGTTACTTACCATCACTTTCATGAGAACAAAATTAAATAACTGTTAAAGTGTCATCCTCCATGTTTAGATCCTGATTTGAAGTGCATTGAAATGAAAAGGTGTACCTTGATCCTCTTTTTTTAAGGTAGCACTAGGCTAACATAAAGTTTTACTTTTCCTTTTCATACCGGTGTCTCTGTTCAGCTCACATCCAGGGCTAAACAATAACCTGCTGTTCTATCACCCAATGACCCCTCCCCAGCCGAGAAAGGGAATTGGGAAAAGGAGTGAGATACATGGGTTGAAATGGAAACAGATTTAATAAACTAAGAAAACCAATATTAATACTGATGCTAATATAAAATACACAAAGCTATACTCAGCCCATACAGTGGCCACGAGCTGTGCGCTCCCAGCAGTGAATGCCAGATGTCAAACACTGCGAGCACCACAGCTCCAGCAAAAGCGCAACGGTCACAACAAATGGGAGAATAGGCCTCAGGAGCAGAATAACAGGCGAGAGCCTCCAGGGATGGTGACCATTAAGAAGAGAGAGGGCTACTCCTAGCAAACTTTCCAATTTATAGTGAACATGACGTTTATGGTATAGAATACACCTGTGGGCCAACCTGGGTCAGCTGCCCTGGCTTTCACTCCTCCTAGCTTAAGCACCTGGCTAACTCGAAAACTGCTAATGGCCTTGATCACTATGGAAACCTGCATACCATGGCTGTCCACAAACTAAAACAAAGTGTCTTATCAACTTTGTTTCCACCGTATCGGGTGCTGCAGTCTTCTCAAAAGTGCAGCTTTTCTGAACAGAAAATTGATTCTATGATTCTATCCCAGCAAAACCAGGACAACTGGTCAGAAAAAATGTCAAATAACTGAATATGGGATTCAACACTCAGTTCAGATTTAATATTGAAAATACTTTCTCTAGGCTGACTTAGAACTATAACATTATCTAAAATGGTGGTTTCTAGACTTTGAAAGATGATTTCCTAATTAGAAAAATGAAACCAAATACACCTCCTCCCATCCCTCTGAAACTGCACCATATGTTGCTAAAGCTACATCCACTTCATACATCATCAATATCTCTCCACAAGAGCTAGCTCTTCACTGCCATTTGAACAATCTAGCAGATAAATGCTGATCTAGAGAACTCAGTTCTCTTCTATATAATGATGCAGTATAAAATGCCTAGCAATTTTTTTAAGAGTTATAAAAACTCCTCTGATGCACTTACAGACATGATAACAATCAAAATGTTTTTCAAGTGCATGTTCACCCTATTGGGCTTAAACATAATCAAATCATTACTATAATAAGGGGCACTGTAATACTTTCTTCCTCTTTGAAATCTCCAGATTACTAAATCTGTATTAGGAGACTAGTTGATCTCATGCATTATTTTTGAACAGAATTATTCCTAGAAGATGTCAAAAAGTGGAATGGAAAGATTGTGCTCAGGTACTATGGTATGAGTCCAGATTTATAGCAGGATACATAAGAACAGAATATGGCCCAAAGTGGTTTAAATATATAATCCTTGTTAGGATTCAGTCATTGAAGAACAGCTGAGCTCATGGGTGCCAGGCTACTGCTGAGTTTAGAAACCTGTAACAATAGGGGTTAATGCTGGAAAACCTCATAGACCTGTAAGTATAGTAGCATGAACAGCACTGCTGTAATTGCAGTTTTCTTTCTTTCCTGTTAGATAGAAATTAATCAATATCCAAGGAGAAGCAGAATAAGAAATTTTCAGTAATTTGTACTGCTCTTTGACAGGGATATGACTTTTTTGACTCTTAAGCCAATTGTCTGATTCAAAATTATTACTGGACTATTTTCTAAAGTGTGCATTAATTTTTTTCTGAGAAGATATTGTCAAGCAAAGGATATTTCATAGTGTTTTAAGGAGCATGTTTGAATAATCATGCAGAATTTCTTTTTGCTACTGAGTACCTTAATAAAGAATCAATACTGCAGGAGGCCTCAGAGGAGTGAATCTCCACACAGGCTTTTGCTTGGTTCAGCTGACATTGAGAATATCATGTAAAGATGTGCACAAGCATTTCAGCTGGCTTGTCCTCTTATTGATTAGATCTAGGGAGATATTTAATTACAGAATAGATGGGCAACATGCTTTGCCATCCCTTCCCAATTTAATTTGCAATTTTGTTACACTGTAAGATGTGACTGACAAGTTATTAGTTTTGCATTTGGAGGATAAAGTATAAATAAAATAAAAGATTAGAGAAGAAGAAGAATGAAATGCCAGAGAATAATATCCTCTTATCTTCACAGTTGTAGAGTACTGTAGTGGCAATCATATTTGATGAGAAGATGTTTTGAGTGAAGACATGTCCTGAGAGTTTTCATAAATAGATTTGAATTGCCATTTATTTACAAGATCTGGTTTATGTCTGTGCTTGCACAAGTCCATACAAATTCCTCAATGGGAGTACTTGAGGATCAATTAATGAAAATTAATTTACATAATTTTAGCCATACCTTGTCTGCTCTACCTTGCAAGACCTAAACTGAATATTTGTCCACACATATTGGAGCTTACATTCTTACGAGACTGAGGTGTGGATGCTCTAAAGGACTAATCAGAGTGTAGATGGTGAGATGTCAGAATCTGAAATAAAATAGAATTTTTATTCTATTGCTCTTTAAGTCATCCTTCTTTTCTCCAAGATTAAACATACAGGAGAATGTAGGTTGCAACAGGGAAAACGTGGAGAGATGATATGGGTTTTTCACTCATGGGTCAGTCTACACACCACCAGGCCTGCTGGCAACAGACGGGGTACACCTGTCTCAAAGGGGGAAAAGGATCTTTGTGGAGGAGTTAGCAGGGCTCATCGAAAGAGCTTTAAACTAGTATGGAAGGGGGAAAGGGATAAAACCAGGCTTGCTAGAGATAAGCCTGGGGGCAGCATGCCAATGTTTGTGGGATGGTGTGCTAGTGAGGTCCTTCAGTCTGCAATCTCAGTGGAGGCAGGGGATGGAGAGACATGTGGCAGCAGAGATGCAAGGGTTAGTGATGGGTTAGAAACCGTGGAAGTGCCTGAGAATGGTCATGCAGGAATTAGGGCTTCTCCCTCCACAAAGGTGGCAGGATAATAGCCCAACTGAAGTGCATCTATACCTAATAGATAGTTTTCTTTTTCCTTCTCTTTAGAAAACTAGGTATACTGAGCAATTAGTTTTTGTCAAATCTTTCAGTGCTCTCTTAAATACAAGTTTCTGTGTATGAAGAAGAAAATATTATTACTGATCTCCATGTAAATACTTTCTGTTAACAATAGTGGTATTGCTACTTTTGGTCATGAGTATATTTCCACATATTTCAGGACCGGTTTCTATCTGGCCTTTACAAACTATAACCTCTTCAACTTAAGAATAAATTAGCTCATAAAATTTTATTGTTAGGTTTAGATGTCAAAGAAAAGGATTACTGTTATGAGTGCTTCCTTTCAGGATATTGTGGTTGTAGATTTCTACACAATGTGTATGTAATGTACTCTATTTTCAAGATGCTGCTTTAAAAGAATATTGTGCACTTAAGTAATTGCAAATAGCAGAGAAGTAGAAAATTGAGAGCATTCTTGTTCCTTATGGGTTTTTTTTATGAAATATTCCACTAACTGCAAAAATATATTAAAATACATTGAGTACTCATATCTGCAAACAAATGAGATTTTTCTTTTAATCCCTGAAGAAGATTTTCTTTGAAAGTTTCCATACTTTTATCATCTACTCCAGAACATTACGGTTTAGAATTGAATTTCTCATCCATCTCCCACTCAGCAGAAGGATTTTGTCTCTTGTGATTTGCACTCATTAAGAGGCAGGAGTGATCACTCACTCTGTGTGATGGCGTTAAAGTAACCACAACCCTTACAAAACATCACTTCAGAATTGGGGGCTGGGAGGGAAACATTACATTTAAAAGAAAAATGGGATTTGTTAATTTAATACATAATTTTCAAAAATAGGCTGACACTTAAACTAAAATATGTCTTTCTACCATGTTAGTCATAATATTGGACCAATGCATGATATGACATTTTTATCATTATAAAGAATATATACTTCAAATTATCCTTATCATACATTGTAGATTCCTTAAAAACAAACAAACAAACAAAACCGAACACATCCATTCCCATTTTCTTTAACTCTGTAGAAATAGTAATCTTGCTATATTAGTCTGTGGCAATGATATTTACACAAGACAAAAATCTTTCCCTGTATTATGGAGTACCCTTTAAGTGCAATGACCTTTTTTTCAGAACACGTCAAAGGAGGCAGGTACCAAGCAAGAATCAAAATTTCAATGTACACATTCTAATGTGTTGGAATAATGAGTTATTTTATTCTGTTTTGCATTATTTACATTAAACAGAATAAAGCACCACAACCCCAGGCAATCTTGCATCGGTGAGATTATTCCCAAAGTAAAGCTCTCGGGACCAGACTTATGGGCAGGTTTCTCAGTATATTATTTATGTCACTTATTTGAACAAAAGAAATGCCCCTTCTAGAACTGGGTGTCTACATACAGGGCATCCTTGCCCACCAAGTATTTGCCATTGAAATAGTAATACAGTATGTGATTATAGAGGAAAAGTAAAATGTAAAGAGAATATGAGGGTAAGAGTATTTAAACACATGGTACTAAATGTTATCACAGGGGGTTGTCTTCCCACTGAAATCAGTAGGAAGGCTCACCTGAACTTAGAGAATTAGATGGTCTTAAACGCACAGTGCCATGAATCAAAACGTTGATGAGGGATGGAGGCAGTTAAATGTGGCTGGGTTGAAGTGGCTGTCAAATGTGACTTCCAGTACTTGCCACCTCCTGCTTTCCCAGTAATCTCACGGATCAATCATCCTTCACACTCCCTATTTCGCATCCCGCCATCCACTCCTGCTCACATCCTTACCTTCTGTCTTAGACCCCAATCTCAGCTCCCATATTCACTACCCAAGTCAAGGGCTGGTTATTACTAATTTGGGAGTAGTCAACAAACAGAGAATTGGCAAGAACATCCCTATGCCACATCTATATGCCACATCTATATATTAGCGAATGTGACGCCCATCTAAAAGAAGGGCCGTAAGGAGGATCCGGGGAACTACGTGCCTGTCAGTCTGACCTCAGTGCCAGGGAAGATTATGGAGCAGAACATCTTGAGTGCTATCATGTGGCACGTACAGAACAACCAAGTGATCAGGCCCAGTCAGCATGGGTTTATGAAAGGCAGGTCCTGCTTGACTAACCTGATCTCCTTCTATGACAAGATGACCCACTTACTGGAAGAGGGAAAGGCTGTGGACATTGTCTACCTGGTCTTTAGTAAAGCCTTTGACACTGTCCTGGTTTGGCCTAAACCAGACCAATTTTCCTTTCAGTGATTTTTACTTTCAGCTAAGTCTCTTCTAAGTAATTGCACCTTCTGAAAGTAACTGCATGTTTTGCAGACAGTGTCTGCTTCTAGGACTGATAACGCTCAAAGTTTGTAGTTATCACTGAGGCACCGGTAGGGATGTTACACAGAAAGGCTCTTGCTGTATTTATTCTTAGAGAAACCAAGGTCACTGCTAAATTCCTCACTGATTACAAGTGAAGACCTGCAGGAGGGTCGCACCTGCAGGGAGGAGCGGACAGGGCAGGTGACCCAAAATTGACCAACGAAGGTATTCCATCCCATACACATCATGCTCAGTATAAAGCGGGGGGATCACGAGGGTCTCAGCCCAGCTTCTCCCCCTTCTTCCTCCTTCTTGCCGTCTTCTGCTATAGCCAGCGTCTGAAGAGGACTCTGTCTGTTTTCCTGCTGCCCCCGATCCCGATCCCTGCATCCTTGAATCCAGTTCCTGTCCGTCGCTGGGCCCAGTCTGGGCCTTCCCGGAGCCTGCCCTGCAGTGCCGGTGGTGATGTGACTGACATCAGGGGAGCTCGATCTTGGTTTTGTGTATATTTGTATATATTTAATTATTTCCATTATTATTATTATACTTTTTTTCATTATTATACTTTTTTTCATTATTATAGTTTATTAAAACTGTTTTAACTTTCCAACCTGTAAGTCTCTCTCCCTTTTCCCTTTCCCTTTCCCTTCTTGGGGGCGGGGGGGAGGGTTAATAGAGAGCGTCTGCCACCGGTTTAATAGCTGGCCTAGCTTTAAACCATGACGGACTGTCTCCCACAGCATTCTCCAGCAGAAACTGACTGCTCATGGCTTGGATGGGCGTACGCTTCGTTGGGTAAAAAACTTGCTGGATGGCCAGGCCCAAAGAGTCGTCGTGAATGGCGTTAAATCCAGTTGGCAGCCAGTCACAAGTGGTGTTCCCCAGGGCTCAGTACTGGGGCCAGTTCTGTTCAATATCTTTATCAATGATCTGGAGAGGGGGATCGAGTGCACCCTCATAAAGTTCGCAGACGACACCAAGTTGGGCAGGAGTGTTGATCTGCTTGAGGGTAGGAGGACTCGGCAGAGGGATTTGGACAGGCTGGATTGATGGGCCAAGGCCAACTGTATGAGGTTCAACAAGGCTAAGTGTCAAGTCCTGCACTTGGGTCACAACAACCCCATGCAACGCTACAGGCTTGGGGCAGAATGGCTGGAAAGCTGCCTGGCAGAAAAAGACCTGGGGGTGCTGGTGGACAGCCATCTGAATATGAGCCAGCAGTGTGCCCAGGTGGCCAAGAAGGCCAACAGCATCCTAGCCTGCATCAGAAATAGCATGGCCAGCAGGACAAGGGAAGTGATCATCCCTCTGTACTCAGCACTGGTGAGGCCGCACCTTGAATACTGTGTTCAGTTTTGGCCCCTCACTACAAGACAGACATGGAGGTGCTGGAGCAATTCCAAAGAATGGCAACGAAGCTGGTGAAGGGTCTAGAGCACAAGTCTTATGAGGAGTGGCTGAGGGAACTGGGGTTTAGTCTGGAGAAAAGTAGGATCGGGGAGACCTTATTGCTGTCTACAAGTACCTGAAAGGAGATTGTAGTGAGGAGGGTGTTAATCTCTTCTCCAAGGTAACAAGCGAGAAGATGAGAGAAAATGGCCTCAAGTTGTGTCAGGGGAGGTTTAGATTTGATATCAGGAAAAATTTCTTCACAGAAAGGGTTATCAAGCAGTGGAACAGGCTGCTCAGGGAAGTGGCAGAGTCACCATCCCTGGAGGTATTTAAAAGACAAGTAGATGTGGTGCTTAGGGACACGGTTTAGTGGTGGACTTAGTAGTGTTAGGTTAACAGTTGAACTCAATGATCTTAAAGGTCCTTTCTAACCAAAACAATTCTATGATTCTAAAATTTACACTCAATTCACCAGCTTGAAAATGCATCATATTTTTCTTATTAAGGTCATGCTGTTTTGTCAGAGGAGCTTTTCCATTTCTGCTGCCACTTTTAAAACTGCACTGCAGTGCTACATCATGCCTCAAGATGATTGACCTGAGAAATAAGTAAGAGCAGACCTTTTTACAAAAAATTATTTCGATAAATATATTGATTTACTCTAAAACTTTCAATCGTGCAAGCTCACCACACAAGATCTTCCTGAGAAAATGGTTCAATATGACACAGCTTCACTTCAGTGGTATTGACAAAGCAGTGCTTTCAACAATATGTCACCTCCTGTGCTCTGTGATTCTGCTTTGCCTGTAAACAAAGAGTCTCTTGAATGAACATACCTACTGGGGGACTGTATTAATGTTCTACATTCAGAAAGCAATCATTAATCATGGGTTGTAAAAATTGCTTAGAAATGCATAATCTCTCAAGACTAATACTGAAGTGCAGCTTAAAAGTTAGATTAACTGATGTCATCATCATACATATTAAAATTATATAGTTATTATTTCTTTAATTATGATTAATGTCAAAAAATCCTAGCCATCTTCCATATACAGGAGAAGCCAGTCCTTTTACCAGGTCTTCCCAGTCTGAAAAAAAAAAAAAAAAAAAACCAAAAAGAAAGAAGTGGAAGGGCAATATACTTGTTAAAATAATAACGGAGTAGTTTTTACTTCTATTGCATAAAAGTTCTGCAGCAAGACGTAGCATCTCTTATCCATCAAATTTCTTTGCCATCAGAAGTAGGTTTGGAGGAAGAAGCTTAGTAATGAAAGGTTAGCAGTCTGATGGAGGCTTGTCAAAGGTACTGTTTTTATAGGTGGCATGTGAAATACATAGCTGGCATCACTGACAGAGCAAAGGTCCAGAATTAAATCCAAATTGGACCATGTATTTCATATGTATACTTCAGATATTTCTTATTGTTGGTTGGGTCTTATTAATGTCAGAATGAAGGATCTGGGAACTTCATTTTTTCCCCCCTTAGTATAATAATGTAACTCCAATTATTATAATAATATAACTCACACGGAAAGCCAGAACTGACATTTTCCTCATTTCTATGTAGCTAACTTGTATTCATGTATTGAAAATTATGCATGTAGAGAAGTTCACATGGACTAAAATTAACTTTCCCAAGCATGTCTGGTTTATGCATACACCATTTTCATTAGTGTTAGGCATATGTATGTATCCCTTTCCCAGACAAAAATAAACTGATAAGTATCTCAGATAAGATTTAGCTTTTGAAAAAAACACATAAAATATAATGTTTCTAATTTTAACAGGACAGATACATAAAATGAGAGATATCTAATATCTTATATTTTCTCCCTGAGTTATATATATGTATACACAGAATCACAGAATCAACCAGGTTGGAAGAGACCTCAGGGATCATCGAGTCCAACCGTTGCCCTGACACCACCATGTCAACTAGACCATGGCACTAAGTGCCATGTCCAGTCTTTTCTTAAACACATCCAGAGATGGTGACTCCACCACCTCCCTGGGCAGCCCATTCCAATGTCTCATAACCCTTTCTGTAAAGAAATTCTTCTTGATGTCCAACCTGAACCTCCGCTGGCAAAGCTTGAGGCTGTGCCCTCTTGTCCTATCACTAGTTGCCCGGGAGAAGAGGCCAACTCCCACTTCACTACAACCTCCCTTCAGGTAGTTGTAGACTGCAATAAGGTCACCTCTGAGCCTCCTCTTCTCCAGGCTAAACAACCCCAGCTCCCTCAGCCGTTCCTCGTAGGTCAGACCCTCCAGACCCTTCACCAGCTTGGTCGCCCTCCTCTGGACTCGCTCCAACACCTCCACATCTTTCTTGAAGTGCCGGGCCCAGAACTGGACACAGTATTCAAGGTGCGGCCTCACCAGTGCCGAGTAGAGAGGGACGATCACTTCCCTAGGCCGGCTGGCTACACTATTCCTAATAGAGGCCAGGATGCCATTGGCCTTCTTGGCCACCTGGGCACACTGCTGGCTCATGTTTAGCTGGCTGTCGATCAGCACCCCCAGGTCTCTTTCCGCCGGGCCGCTTTCTAACCACTCTTCCCCCAGCCTGTAGCGCTGCATGGGGTTGTTGTGGCCGAAGCGTAAGACCCGGCACTTGTTCTTGTTGAACCTCATGCCGTTGGTCTCGGCCCATCTATCTAACCTGTCCAGATCCCTCTGTAGGGCCTTCCTACCCTCCAGCAGATTGACACTCCCACCCAGCTTGGTGTCATCTGCAAATTTGCTGAGGGTGCACTCAATCCCTACATCTAGATCATCTATAAAGATATTGAACAGCACCGGCCCCAGAACTGAGCCCTGGGGAACACCGCTAGTGACCGGCCGCCAGCTGGACTTTGCCCCATTCACCACCACTCTCTGGGCTCTGCCATCCAGCCAGTTTTTAACCCATTTAAGAGTCCACACATCCAAGCCCCAGACAGCCAGTTTGTCTAGGAGGATGCTGTGGGAGACAGTGTCGAATGCCTTACTGAAGTCTAGATAGACTACATCCACAGCCCTGCCCTCATCTACTAAGCGGGTCACTTGGTCATAGAAGGATACCAGGTTGGTCGAGCAGGACCTGCCTTACATGAATCCATGTTGGCTGGCCCCGATTGTCCTGCATGTGCCGTGTAATGGCACTCAGGATGATCTGTTCCATCACCTTGCCTGGCACAGAGGTCAGGCTGACAGGCCTATAGTTCCCTGGATCGTCTTTCCGACCCTTCTTGTAGATGGGCGTTACATTTGCTAATTTCCAGTCAGCTGGAACTTCTCCAGTTAACCAGGACTGCCGGTAGATAATAGAGAGTGGTTTGGCAAGTTCATTTGCCAGTTCCTTCATTACTCTGGGGTGAATCGCATCCGGGCCCATAGCCTTGTGGGTGTCCAACTGGCACAGCAGGTCACTAACCGTCTCCTCCTGGATCCTGGGAGGTTCACACAGCCCCCCCATCCCTAACTTCAGGCTCTGGGGGCCGAGTCTCCTGAGGACAACCGGTCTTGACATTAAAGACCGAGGCAAAGAAGGCATTGACCACCTCTGCCTTTTCCTCATCCCCTGACACTACACTACCCTCCTCATTCAGCAAGAGGTGGAGGCTCTCCTTTGTTGCCGCTTGTCTGCGGCAAGCTCCGTTCGGTTGCTGGCTGGCCTGAGGCTATCCGCACCCCAGGGCCATTGAGCACTGACACCAATGTGAGGATGCAACAAATGGCGTTTATTTAACTGCGCAACAGCCTTATATAGTCGTCTTGTCCCGTACGAACTCGCACGATAATGACACATCCTGCTCCTTTCGCCACGCCTACCTTCCGTTACAGCCCGAGATTTTCCGGTCGCCGTACCCTAATCTACCTACATTTCCCCCTCCCCATGCTTCAAGTCATGCGAAGTAAAGCGTATCGCTGATTCTGGAGCCTTGCGTCAAAGCGTAAGCGTAGCTGGCGGATACAACATCCCGAGCCCAGGTTCTCCAGTAAGATTCCCCTGCAACTCCTGAGATGCAAAGCAAAAGCAAGCTAATCATGAGCGCATTGTTCAAAGCTTTTGTTTCACTCAGCAACGGTCGCCGTTCCTCATCTTTCTTGGCGCCCCGCCGCTTTACCAGACTCTCTGTACTGTCATGACTCCTCACGTCTGAAGGTCGAGGCTGGTGCTGTTTTGGCTTCCCCCACAGGTACTCCTGCAAAACATAAAGCTCGGACAGCGTACATATTACTTCGGGTTAGGATTTTGTTTTAAATCAGGGTGCAAACAGTGTGTAGGGACCCACTGTATAACATCATCCCGTTTGATGGCGACATACCCCCTCCCGTGATGTAGCAGCTCCCAACCTGTTTCCCACTCCGCTGTCCCAGGGAACCGAACCTTGACTGGGGGGCCCACTTCTGGCACCCCTGGACCCCAATGTCGCTCAATTGGGGCACGCTCTTTGTCTCCCCGGGCAAAATGATTTAAAGAATAAAGAGCGCAATGTAAAATGTGAGATTGGTAGTTGACAGGAATTACGTCTGGGAATCCTTCCCCCTCCCCAAGAATCTTAATTCTGTGTTTTAGCGTCTGATTAGCGCGCTCTACAATGGCCTGCCCGGTAGAATTATACGGAATGCCGTGTTTGAGCGTGATACCCCACCGCTGACACCACTGACGTGTGGTATGAGCAATAAAACAGGGGCCATTATCAGTTTTGATCTCGACAGGTAGGCCTAGCCAAGCGATTGCAAGATTCCAATGTAGCTGAATGGAGCGTGCTGTTTGTTTCCGATGCGGGGTGGCCACAATAATCATACTCTAAGTGTCCACGTGCCTCTATATTAATTCTGATTGGCTTGTTCATCACCACCCCATTACCACCCCCTGGACATGCCTGGACATAGCTCGTTCAGTACCTCGTTCCCACCATTGTCCCGTGGGAACCCCACAATTCCCCCTTTTTGTTTTTGAACGAGCTATGTCCTATCTCGTCCTTTTTGTCTTTGTTTCTTACTCAAACCCGGTTCCCTGTGTCTCGCAGAGCCCAGTCAGAGAATCCCAGCCTTGGTTACCCATAAATCCTGCTCTCTGTTGTTGTGCCAAAAAGGCTGTATTGACCATTCGTTGCACAGTTTTCTGCAAACATGCAAACAAACAGGGTAACACAAGTAGGATAATGCCTATTATAAACATTCCCATAAGCAGACTCTATCTACAAAACATGCAGTTTACTTCAGAACATACTGTTATTCTCTATTATTCTAGCTGAAAGGAAAATTACTGACAGGAAAGCTGATTCTGTTTAAAGGTAACACAGAGCAGGCCTTTTAGAGCCTACTCTGAGGCCTACTCTTGCTAAACCGTTGCTAAACCATCCGGTATCAATTTCCCCCTTTGGAAGTAGTTAGATTTATTATCTCACTACTTCCATATACTATTCTCAATGATTGTCTTAACACAACCCACGCAGATCCCTATGATAACTATAATCACAGCTACATAAACTATTCCCTCTAATAATGTGGCTAACCATCATTTTAGAGACAATCCACCGTACTCCTGCGCCTGTAGAGACAGAAGCATAACCTCGACCCATTAGTAATAGTTCCCCTGGTCCCAACCATTCATTAGTACTTGGTTCCCTATACCACACTTTGCCTTTGTTTTTCACATAGCTTGCTCCCTGTCAAACTGCCTCCCAATGTATTACAATTGGGGGTCGCTCCTTATCTCCTGCTAAAGTTAAATGGTTAAGTACATAAACAGCTTTTGCAAGTCTCTCAGAAGGTTCAGTTTCCTCTCCCCCTTTTTGGTTTTGCAGAAGCTGTTTCAATGTACTATGAGCACGTTCCACAATCGCCTGACCCGTAGGCGAATGAGGAATCCCGGTGACATGTGTAATACCCCATAGTTGACAAAATTGACGAAAAATCTATGAACAGTATGCTGGTCCATTATCAGTCTTAAGTTGTTGTTTTAGGATGAAAAGGTGGAAAAACCCATTCTATGATTTGCTGTTTAATGTCCGGCACCTGCACAGTCATTGCAGTAGAATTTGTAAGGTCAGAAACCAAAGAGTCCACTCGAGCATTGCCTTCTGCAATAAACCCAGGCAAATTAGTATGATTTCTTACATGTAAAACATAAAACAATGCAGTTCGGATTTGAATTTCTTGCCACAGAGCTCGCAGCAATTAAAAAACACACTGATTACATATATGCTCTATAACAGATCTATCCAATTGCTTTATAATGCCAGCTACATATGCTGAATCAGTAATCAAATTAAAGGGAATGGGAAAATTCTGAAATATTTTTAATACAGCTCGTAATTCTACCACCTGAGGTGAACCCTTTTGTTGTACTACCATAGATTCCCACTTGCCATCAGAATACCAGACAAGGCCCGCCTTGCCTGTTTTTCCAGATCCATCCGTAAAAATGGTAATTCCATCCACAGGAGTGTCTGCGCACAACACTCCTGTGGCAATTGGAAGTCCCACACTCAGTTTTATAACAGGATGGGAGGGCAAGTGGTAAACAACCTGTCCCGAGAAATTCTCCATGGCTGTTTGCAAAGCAAAGCTATTAGCCATACACCACTCAAAATATTGAGCTGCAATAGGAACGGTTAGTGATGCAGGGATCTCTGGCCACAAGCTCCCGACATCGCATCCGTCCTTTGATGATAATCTGTGCCAATAGCTCTGCAATCATGGGGACCGTTTTCTTTGTTTTCGAAGGTAGAAACAACCATTCCAATATGTGTAACGGATCTGCCCATTCTGAATTCCATTGACCAATTATTGCATACGGAATTTGCCTATCAAACAAAGTGATAATTTGTATTTCCTGATTCAAATCAATACGATGTACAAATTTGGAATGTAGCCTGCTTTCTATTTCTGTAATCAGTTGCTGTACCTCTGAAGTAGTGTGTCGTGGTGCTGTTAAAGTTGTGTCCCCTGCTAACAATTGGAATATAGGCTGCAATTGTGACGACGTAAGCCCCAAGTACGGTCGCAGCCATAACTTGAGCCTTATGTTCCACAGTACCCACTTTTGCACATGCCTTTATCATAGCATTCAAATCTGTTTTTCCAGGTAAAGCTTCAATGATCTTTTGACAATCAGCATTAGCATTATCCCTGTTTGCCACAGGTCCAAGGCTTGGCAGCCGTGCAGGTTAACCCTGCGTGGAAACACCAGTCCTGCGCTCCCTGCGGTTTGGGCTGCGAGTTAACTGCTTAGGCCTGGAACTGGTTGGGAAGATTCATTTGTGTCAGCACACGGTTCCTCCCCGCGTTCTTTCTCCAGTTTCCCTGTATTCTGCAGCTGGTTGTTTTCAGCTGACCTTGAGCATTATACTGAGACCTGCACAGCTTCACAAAATGCCCTAGCTTCCCACAGCAATGACACATCAAAACAGAGTTATCTCTCCCACTCAGCTTCAACTTAAGGCAGTTTTTCTTAAAGTGACCTTCTTGCCCGCATGTATAACAACAATGAACTACCTTAATTGCCGCCGCAAAAGTTTTTGCTAAATGCTCCATCTGAAATGTGGTGGTTCCTACTTTCTCACAAGCATCCATTAGCTCGGTTAAGGTGGCATTACGATTTGCCATCCCTGCAACAACTTTTCTGCAGTCCTCACCTGTGTTGTCCTTCACTAACTGTAGTGGCAATGCTTCTTTTACAATTTTCCAATCTAACAGTTGCCAAATATTTCTCCCCTCAGGACCCGCACCCACAATCACCGGATATGCTTGTGGAATTATAACTCCTTCTAATAACGCATCTCGAATGACCCCTTTCCATTTCACTCCTCCCTCACCTCCCCCCCTTCCCCTGTATACGCGGGCAGACGCTGACTCTCTCCCTCACCTCCCACATTACCAGATGGACGCAAACCTCCCCCCCCGCCCTGATCTAAAGGTGGAGTAGGGAGTTGTAAAGGAGGTTGAGGTGGCCCTAATACTTGTCCCGAACACAGAGGGGGGTTTTGGGGGAGACATAGTCACATGTCCCGAGGCGTTGGCTGAACGATGCTGCTGCAATTCCGTCTTTAATTCTTCCAGTCGTCTACCAAGCTCTGTCATGTCAAGTTCGTGTCCATTTCGTGATGGTAACAGTCCTTTAAGTCCTTGTGACTCTGGTACTGCTGACTCCGTAAATGGCGAATCCGGTAAAGGTGGATACAAAGCAGGTTTACCCTCCTTCTTGTCCTCCTGCTCAGCCTCATCCGTAGAGAGATCAATGAGAGGAGGAGGGGGTTTCGGCTAAGTCTCCTGTTCAGCGTCTGAATCAATTAGTCCAAATCGAGTTCGTGTTTTAGGGCGCACTACCGGTTCTAATGGATCTGTATCTATTTTTCTCACTCCCCGCTCCTCAGCTTTTTTCAGAGCCGTCCGTATCGACGGCGATAAAGGAGCTGCCACCGGTACAGCCACCGGGGCCGTGGGAGGCGTTGGTCCCGCAAACAGTGAAGGGGTAGTAGACGTCTGCGGTCCTAAAGCTTCACTAACCAGCCTCCATGTAGCAGACAATTTAAAGGCTTCCTTATCACCACTTGACACCACATTCCAGAGAGAGTCACCAATCTTCTCCCATAAAGGCATTTCAAAGACATCATTAAAGGTTGTAAAATGTCCTTTATCTTTTGCCTAGAACAGTAACTGCTTTAACGCAGCTTCATCATATTTAATTCCTCTCACAGAGAGTATATGTTGGAGGAGTTTCACCACTGCCACTTCTGTCTTGGTCAGGGTAGACCCCATGTAAACACGCCCGAGCCGCATCCCATGTCGCCCGGTCCTCCCGCGCAGCCCGTAGCAGCCACAAGATAACTCCCCATGTTTTTAATTCTTTGGCAGAACCCGCTGCCATAGCTCGCTCAGCGAGCTGCATCGAGCACCGCTCCCAGGTATTCGGCTGTAAACAATCAGCCGGTCCTGCCACCGCCCCCCCCTTTAACGAGACAGTCCACACACTGGGCTACGTCTTTCAATTTCACAGAAATCTTAAATTCCCCGCCCAGTAACGAAATCACCTTTATCAAGGTTTCCATGGCTCGCGAACCCACTCCGACCGCCTGCGGTCCGCCAGCCCAGCAATCACGTCGGGGTCACCACTTGTTGCCGCTTGTCTGCGGCAAGCTCCGTTCGGTTGCTGGCTGGCCTGAGGCTATCCGCACCCCAGGGCCATTGAGCACTGACACCAATGTGAGGATGCAACAAATGGCGTTTATTTAACTGCGCAACAGCCTTATATAGTCGTCTTGTCCCGTACGAACTCGCACGATACTTGCACATCCTGCTCCTTTCGCCACGCCTACCTTCCGTTACAGCCCGAGATTTTCCGGTTGCCGTACCCTAATCTACCTACACTCCTTGACCCTCCTTTTGCTGTTGATGTATTTGTAAAAGCTTTTTTTGTTGTCTTTGACTGTAGCAGCCAAATCGAGCTCTAATTGAGCTTTGGCCCTTCTAATCTTCTCCCTACACGACCTGGCCACATCCCTATAGACCTCCCAAGTTACCCGACCCTTCTTCCAGAGCAAGAAGGCTCTCTTTTTTTCCTTAAGTTCTAGCCTAAGTTCCCTGTTTAACCAGGCCGGTCTTTTTCCCCGACGGCTTGCCTTCCTACAGACTGGGACAGCCTGCTCCTGAATATTTAGCAATTCCCTTTTGAAGCATGTCCAGCCTTCCTGGACTCCTTTGCCCTCCAGGACCGATTCCCAAGGGACTCGGTCCACCAGCCTCTTAAACAGGCTAAAGTCAGCCCGCCAGAAATCTAAGGCAGAAGTTCTGCTCTTGCCCCTCCTTACTTCCCCCACTATCGAAAACTCTAACATTTCATGGTCACTACTCCCAAGACGGCCACCGACCCTCACATCTCCCACTAGTCCTTCTCTGTTCACAAACAACAGGTCAAGCAGGGCCCCTCCTCTAGTGGGCTCATTTACCACTTGCATGAGGAAGTTGTCCTCCACACAGTCGAGGAACCTCCTAGAATGCTTCCTCTCTGCCATGTCGTATTTCCAGCAGACATCCGGCAAGTTGAAGTCGCCCACGAGTACAAGGGCCGGCGACCGGGCGGCTTCTGACAGCCGCTTGTAAAACGCCTCGTCCGCCTGCTCATCCTGGTTGGGTGGTCTATAACAGACTCCCACCGTAATGTCCGCCCTGCCGACCTTCCCCCTGATCTTCACCCATAAACATTCAACCTTGACATCCTCACCATCTTCCTCAATTTCGACACAGTCCAAGCACTCCCTAACATATAGCGCTACCCCACCGCCTCTCCTGCTTCGCCTGTCCCTCTTAAAGAGCTTATAGCCATCCATAGTTGCACTCCAGTCATGAGAGTCATCCCACCACGTTTCTGTGGTGGCAACCACATCATAACCTTCCTGCTGTACAGTGGCTTCTAGCTCTTCCTGTTTGTTGCCCATACTGCGTGCATTGGTGTAAACGCACTTCAGCTGGGCTAGCGGCCTTGCCCCCGATGTAGGCCTGTCGCCCCTAGGTTCATTTGTGGCTGCCCTGGTCTTATTCCCCTCCCCCATCGAACCTAGTTTAAAGACCTCTTGATCAGCCCTGCCAACTTCTGGGCCATAACCCTTTTCCCCTTCTGATTCAGCTGTTCCCCATCCGGCATAAGCAGGCCCGGTGCCATGAAAGCCACCCCGTGGTCAACACACCCAAAATCCCACCTCCGGCACCAGTCTCTTAGCCACATATTAATCTGTTGTACTTTCATAGTCTTTTCCCTATTTTCACCAAATAGCAAAGGAATTGAAGAGTATATCACCTGCACACCTACCCCCTTTACCAAACGCCCCAGGGCCCTGAAGTCCCTTTTGATTGCCCTGGGACTTCTCCCTTCAATCTCATCCCTACCCACCTGGAATACTAATAGTGGGTAGTAGTCAGAGGGCCTCACCAGTTCAGGAAGCCTCCTGGCAACATCCCTTACCCAAGCCCCAGGGAGGCAGCAGACTTCCCTGTGAGTTGGGTCTGGCCTGCATATGGGGCCCTCCGTTCCCCTTAGCAGGGAGTCGCCTATAACAATTACTTTTCTCCTTTTTGGAGCTGGTTGCAACCCTCCTACTTGGTTGCTTCTGTTTACATAGCCCCGTAGAGGATCTTTCACCTAGATTTGTATCTTCCTGACACTCAGGAAGTGTGCTCCAGCACCTCATACCTATTCTGCAGGGGGACGCGGGGAGGGGAGGAAGGTCGGGATGGGATTTGCCTGCCACCCCGAGCAGGGACCTGCCTCCATTCCCCCCCATCCCCTAGGTCTCCTCCTGCTCCTTGTGGAGGAGGAAGAGGATCCTCCACTACCCGGGGAGCATTAGGCCCGTCCGTTTTCCCCAGGACAGGCAGGGAACAGCACTGCCCGACAACCTCTTCCTGGGATGCTCTTGTACTCCTTAACCTTTCCACCTCCTCCTTGAGCTGGGCCACCAAGGAGATCAGGTCATCGACCTGTTCGCACCTCACACAGGTGAGGTCTCCATTACCCTCGAGTGCCAGGGCCAGGCTCTGGCACTCCCTGCAGCCTGCCACCTGCACCTCCGCATGCTTCCGCGGCAGGTCCGTTTGGGTTGCCCTGTCTTTTCTGGCACCCGCAAGGGACTTAGGGCCCCGCCGAGTGGAAACCATACCTGCCTGCCTGCCTGCCTACCCTGCTCACCGCCCTGCCTGCGAGAACTGCTGCGCAATCTGTAGGCTGTTTGGCATACTTTTTTGATGCCCCTGAAGTGGATTTTCCTGTACCTATTATCCCTGCTCACAATGGAACAACAGTAATAACAAAGAGTCAGTAAATAAGATTACAATGCCTGTTTCTCCATTTGTCCCGGGACACACACAGTCACTGCTGACTCCCCCTCTCCCCTCTGGACAGGGACTAGTCCCTGCCCACCCAGAGGCTCTTTATCACCCGATCACAGGGGGTGGTGCTACGCCCCCTCCTCTCCTGATTCGTTGCCGGGAACTTCCGGGTCCAGGCAGGTCTCGGGCTGCTGCTCGGGGGGGCCCAGAGCACGGAAACCGCTCGCCCACTACGGCCCAATCTCTCCTCACACTAACCTCAGTCGCTGTAGGTAGATTAGGGTACGGCGCCCGGAAAATCTCAGGCTGTAACGGAAGGTAGGCGTGGCGAAAGGAGCAGGATGTGCAAGTATCGTGCGAGTTCGTACGGGACAAGACGACTATATAAGGCTGTTGCGCAGTTAAATAAACGCCATTTGTTGCATCCTCACATTGGTGTCAGTGCTCAATGGCCCTGGGGTGCGGATAGCCTCAGGCCAGCCAGCAACCGAATGGAGCTTGCCGCAGACAAGCGGCAACAAGTCGCTGCCGCCGCCACTGTACACACCGTTGCCGTTGCACACACACTCCCCTGCCAAAGAAGGAAAGAGAGAAGGGGGTAGAGAGAAAGAAAGAGATAAAACATCTCTTACTGTCTTGGTCAACATATAGAAACTTGCCACTAAACAGTACTAAGTCATCATAAGTCTGACCTTGTCTGTAATGCCAAAATTATATTAATATTTCAAAGCAAAGGATCTGATCGACTAATGCACTTGTCTACCAAGTGTCTGGGATACCACTTATATTTCCTTTGCGAGTATTCATAACAGTGATGGAAGATTACACTGAGGCTTTATTAGATGAATTTGAACTTCCTGGAACAGGTGAATAAGAGCTGACCAGAGACACCCCATAAAATTATGATGCCCAAGTCACAGAGGATGGGTGAAAAAAAATCTATTTTACCTTGCAGGGATATTCTATTTTTGATAGGACTTATTTGAAGCCTGAGTAACAACCAAATAGCAAAATCAACTGTTCCTTGCGAAGAAAGAAGGCTGAATTAAGAAAATGGGAGACTGTAGTTATCTGCTGATAATTCCGAAGTTTAAAAATGTAGCTGATGATTTAAGGTAGGGCTAGTCACATTTTGATATATGTTATAAAAAAAACAACCCACAAAGTCATTACCTTTTGGAAGTTTGATTTTTCTATATGCTAAGACTCCTTTCCCTTCTCAGAAAGTATCTCAGTCTTAAAATTCACATTGTCAGGACAGAATAAAAGAGCCTTAGAACAAAAGCACACTAGGTTATTATCTCTGAAATACATTACTGTCCTCATTTAGCCCACACCCAGGGCTAAACGATAACAGTTTTTCTCTCACCCAATGTCCCTTCCCCAACCAAGGAAGGAAATTGGAAAAAAGAGGGAGACTCATGGGTTACAATTCAACAGATTTTATAAAACAAAGAAACCAATATAAATGCTAACACAAAACAGTATAATTAGCTACAAAGTTGCAACAGGTTATCCATGAACACCAATCAATGGCAATGAGAAAAAAGCAAAAACAGAAGACAAGAGAACAAAAAAAAAAAAAAACACCTAACCTTACCTCAGCAAGCCCTCCCTTTTATAGTGAACTTGATGTTAATGATATAGAATACACCTGTGGGCCAGCCTGGGTCAGTTGCCCTGCATTTAACTGCTAAGGGCCTTGATCACCATGGCTGGCCACACACTGAAACAAAATCCCAATGAAACCAGGACAGGATTCCACCCCTTATTCTATATCATTTACATCAAGTCACTACTATCTTCCCCATCCCTCAACATACATACACATCCACACACAGATATTCTCTCCAGTCCATGGGCCATCTCTCCAAGAAGTCCATTGAATCAATTCAGTCCAAATCCATGGATTCCATTTCTCATAATGGTTTCTCAGGGCAGGAAAAACATTGGTGTGTGATTCACTCAGTTGACAAATCAGGACCAGGCCTCAATACGGTGCCATGGACTGATGAAGTTGGGCACAGCAGGATGATGTGTTGCATCTTGATCTTGCAGCTGGTGTATCTGGTGCAGCCCATGTTCAGAGTCTGGGGTGGTTCTCACTGTAATAAATGACACTTAGCATCATACAGTTCAAGTTATTGGCTATTTTTGCTCAGAATCAAATCTCCTTGGGGTACACATCTAACTTCCCCATCCTCCTGCATCATCCACCAGGTGCACCCAGGTCCTTGAGCAAAAGCAATTCCACATGTGGGTTTACCTTTGCTCGAGGTAAGAGTAATCCAAACTGTTTTCCCCAACATATTCCTTGCATGAATCACTGGGACTTTATTCCCCTCTACAATGCACAACAGTCCTTATGGAGCAGGACCAGCCCGATTGACAGATCCCCTGGTATTAACTAAACAGGTGGCCTTTGCTAAGTGTTCATCCCAGTTTTTGAATGTCCCAGCACCCATTGCTTTCAGTGTAGTCTTCAATACTCCATTACATCATTCCACTTTCCCGGCAGCGGGTGCATGGTAGAGGATGTTATATATCCATTCAATACCAGGCTCTTTAGCCCAGGTGTCTATGAGGCTATTTTGGAAATGAGTCCCCTTGTCTGACTCTATTCTTTCCGGAGTGCCATGTCGCCACAAAATTTGCTTTTCAAGGCCCACAGTAGTGTTATGGGCAGTGGCGTGAGGCACACGGTATGTTTCCAACCAGCCGGTACTTGCTTCCACCATTGTGAGCACATAGCACTTGCCTTGCCGGGTTCACGGAAGCAAAATGTAATCAATCTGCCAGGCCTCTCCATACTTATATTTCAGCCATCATCCTCCATACCACAGGGGTTTCAGCCGTTTGGCTTATTTAATTGCAGCACAAGTTTCACATTCGTGGATGACCTGTGCGATAGTGTCCATGGTCAAATCCACCCCTCGGTCATGGACCCATCTATATGTGGCATCTCTGCCTCGATGGCCTGAGGTATTATTGGCCCACCGAGCTAAAAATAGTTCACCTTTATGCTGCCAGTCCAGATCTACTTGAGACACTTGAATCTTAGCAGCTTGATCCACCTGCTGGTTGTTTTGTTGTTCCCCAGTGGTTCGACTCTTGGGTACGTGAGCATCTACGTGACATACCTTCACAACCAGCTTCTCTAATAGGGTAGCAATATCCTGCCATAATTCAGCTGCCCAGATGGGTTTGCCTTTGTGCTGCCAGTTGGTTTTCTTCCATTGTGAAGGATTGGACTGGGCTGCTGGCGGCCCTGACCTTGAAGGAATGGAGCTATGTCCTTGAAACGGTTAAACCCGAGAGTGAAGAGGAATTTAGCAAGAAAACAGGATGTGAGAAAAACAGGATGCGGAGTGACATTCCAGCTGCCAACCATGGACTCGTGGCCAGTGCGTGACGGCCAATCAGCGGTTGTGGTCGGGCCCGTGAATAGCGAGTGCAACCAATCATAAAGCTAGTCAGCTAGAGGGGGAAGATATAAAAAACGGAGCAAAATAAACGCAGGCGCTTTTGCTTTTGCTTTTGCTTTGCTGTCTGCTTGGAACTATCCTTGTGTCTTTTGTCTTTTTTTGACCGCCGTGACAAATATAATGACAAATGGTGCCCCGTGTGAGGCATGACCGGGGCGTGTGAGGAACAACCGGAGCATTTAGAGCTGCTGAGAGACCGCGGACGACGAGCAGTGACGGCAGTGCCCAACATAGCTGAGACAGGCGGAGTGAGCCTGGGGTCCGGACCACTGTAACAGACACTGAGAGAGGTGAGCCGCTGGGGACTGATTAACATGGGTGCTAAAATTTCAGCCGAGGAAAAATCCATACTGACAATATTGATACGCATACTCGAAAAGAGGGGCATCAAGTATGAGGAGAATGCCCTGAGAACATTGCTGGTGTGGTGTAAAAAGAATGATTTGCCAGCTACGGCGCAGACTGCTTTCGAAGTTAGTACATGGCAAAGCGCTGGAACGTCTCTGTTTGAGGCCGCCTCAAGGGGGGACAAGATCGCCACTGCGTCGTTGACGACGTGGAGATTAGTCTTATACTCACTGGAGCAATAGAAGGCAGACAGAGAGGCAAAGGCGGCAGCTGAGGCGGCTACAGCTCCTTTCACAGTGACTTTGCCCTCCACGCCACCAGAGCCCCCCCCACCGCCCTCCGCGCCGCCAGAGCCCCCCCCACTGCCCATAGAACAGCAGCGGAACATTGATCCATCTACCCGAATCTGAGACTGAGCCACCCTTAATAGACCTTTCTGAAGAGATGGAAGCGGGACACAATTGTTGAAGAGCCCGAGGGTCAGGAAAGTCAGGCGGTAGCGTGGAGGAGCTATTCGCGCTGCAGCCAGTCCAGGTTACTGTGTCTGTCCCGGACCCAGCCAGGTTCTGGAGAAAATTAAGAGAGCATGCATTTGCGGACGGTGATTTCGGGGCCGCAGATGCTATGGGTGGCGGGGTATTGGCTTGCCCGGTATATCGAGGGGACAGAAGCGGCCCACCAGAATGGGAGCCATTCAGTTGGGGAGTGATTTGCCTTAGACAAACAAATACAAAACGGGGCTGCTAAAGAAGCGTTGTTACTACAGTTAGCGAAGGACAACACAAACGAGGACTGCAGGAAAGTTATTGCAGGGGTGGCAAATCGCAACCCCACCTTAACCGAACTAATGGATGCTTGCAGGAAAGTAGGAACCACCACGTTTCAGATGGAGCATTTAGCATAAACATTTGCGGCAGCAGTTAAGGTAACTCATCGTTGTTATACATGCGGGCAAGAAAACTGGACGAAACTGGGACATTTTGGTTATTGATCTGAAAGATTGTTTTTTTTCACCATCCCTTTACATGAAACTGACAAATGCAAATTTGCTTTTTCAATACCTAGTAGGAACAACATGGCACCTTGTCAACGATATCAGTGGACGGTATTACCGCAAGGCATGAAAAGCAGTCCCACAATATGTCAATGGTATGTAGCAAAGGCGTTGACACCAGTACGGGAGCAATTTCCACAGGTATACTGTTATTACATGGACGATATTCTTGTGTCAGCTGCAGATAAAGCAGAACTTCAACAAGTATATCCAGTTCTGCGGCAATCGTTGGCCACTTTTGGGCTGTGTATAGCACTGGAAAATTTCAGCAGCAGGCCCCATGGAAGTACTTGGGAGTTAAGGTCTTGGATCAGACAATTGAGCCACAATCCATCCAATTCCGAGTAAACATCAAAACCCTGAATGATGTGCAGAAATTATTGGGGATCATCAATTGGGTAAGGCCGTACTTGGGCCTCCCGACTGCTCAATTGAAGCCGCTCTTTGACCTGTTGAAGGGAGACACTGATTTGATGTCTCCCCGGTCATTGACAGTAGAAGCCAGTTTGGCTTTAGAGGAAGTGGCCAGTGGTATGCAACAGAAAAAGGTACATCATGTGGATATAGAGACACCAGTAAGTTTATATGTAGCCATTGCCAACTATCATCCCATGGAATTACTGGGCCAGTGGAATGAGCGCTGGCAGGATCCGCTACACGTTCTAGAGTGGCTGTTTTTATCCGTTCAACCACTGAGCTCACTGAGTGAGCACTCAGATTGAGCTGATATCGAAAACAATCACGAAAGGATGCACACGATGTGTTCAACTCACGGGCCGAGACCCCAGTCGACTGATAATTCCCATTGAACGCGATTATGTAAGCTGGTGTATGGCAGTTTACCATTTCAATTGGCCCTGGAAGGATTTGAAGGGCAGGTATCTTATCATCTTCCCAGTCACAAATTATTACAAGCTCATTCAGAGTTACAAGTGATTCAAAAGCCGCTGGCAGCGGATAGCCCAGTACAAGGCCCCACGGTCTTTACTAATGGCTCTGGAAAATCGGGAAAAGCAGTAGTTACCTGGTATGATGGAAGGCAATGGCAGGAATTGGTGCATTTACTACAGGGGTCACCTCAATTGGTTGAACTTAGTGCTGCCATTGTTGCTTTTCAAACATTTTCGCATTGTGCTGTAAACATTGTTACGGACTCTGCTTATGTAGCAGATATTGTGCAGCGTGTTGATCGTGCGCTGCTCAAAGAGGTAAACTCAGAACAATTATTTTTGTTGCTAAAAATGCTGTGGACTGTAGTGAACCGACGTATGCATAGGTATTATATCTTGCATATTCGCAGCCACACCGGTCTGCCAGGATTCATATGTGAAGGGAACGCGCGTGCCGACGCTCTCGCAGTCCCCGCTTGGACCCCTCCAGTGCCAGACCTAGTTCATCAAGCGTTTCTGTCTCACCAGTGTTTTCACCAAGGGGCTCGGGCGTTAGTCCGTCAATTCAAGATCTCTTTTGCAGACATGAAATCTATCACCGCCGCTTGTCCAGAGTGTCAATGCCTAGGACCCGGACTGGTGTTTCCATGCGGGGTTAACCCACACGGCTGCCAAGCCTTGGACTTGTGGCAAATGGACATAACACATATTCCCTCTTTTGGTCGCCTACAATATGTTCATGTCTCTGTGGATACTTTTTCTAAGGTTGTGTGGGCATCAGCCCATGCCAGTGAGAAAACAGTCGACGCCATCTCACATCTTAGGCAAGCCTGGGCTGCCCTTGGGATTCAGAAATGTATTAAGACGGACAACGGGCCGGCATATGCATCTGCACGCATGGCCCGATTTCTTGCCTCCTGGGGGGTGGAACATGTTACTGGCATTCCTCATTCCCCGACCAGCCAGGCCATTGTGGAACGAGTGCACCACACTCTGAAGCAACTTCTCGAAAAACAAAAAGGGGGAATGAGCTCTGAGACCCCGCATGCTCGCCTATGGAAGGCTGTGTACACATTGAATCATTTAACTGTGCCAACCGGGAAAGAGTGTCCTGTAATTATCTCTCATTTCTTGTCTTTGCAGGGAGGCGATCCTCTTGTCAGGGCAAAGGTTTTAGCACGAGACCTGCAAACGGGAAGGTGGACAGGCCCGTGGGATTTTATTACCTGGGGACGTGGGTATGCTTGTGTCTCCACAGATGCAGGGCCACGGTGGTTTCCCACCAGGTGTGTTAATTCTGCTTTGGATCCTGGAGCTGACAAGAGGACACCAGCCGATAGTCCTTCCGGCGACACCTTGGGAGGGGAGTCACAACATTTGGGTGACTCTGATGCGGAGCCTGAACCAGACGCAGTTTTGTGCCTCCTTAGCTCAGCCTGAACAACCCTTTCATACATATCTAGTGGGGGTCCCCTTAAACGGATCTGAAAGCAAGGAGATAGTGGCAGGGTTGAGTAAGCTGAAACAGAACCTCTGTAGAAATACAACAGAGTGTGGCCAAACTTGGGATTCCTGGGACGATAACTTGCCTGTCAGTCCCTTAGAGCCCCAGGAACCCAACATCCTATTCTCGCCCCAGGTGTCGCTGCTGCCCAGGGGTTGATGCAACTACAAAATTTAGCTTGCTAGGTTGCAAAAAGAGCTAACCAAACTTCTAGAGTCTTAGAAGCATTAGCCAACAATGTAGATAGTAGTTGACATGCTACCTTGCAAAATAGAGCTGCTATAGACTTTTTATTATTAGCGCATGGTCATGGGTGTCAGGATTTTGATGAAATGTGTTGTATGGATGTGAGCAATCACTCCAAATCAATTCATAAGCAAATCAAAGAATTAGTGGACACAATGCAGAAAATACGAGGGTCATGGGTTCTTAGATGACTGGCTGGGTCTCCTAGGACTCGGGGGATGGCTGACAGGATTGATAAAGATGGGACTTATGGGATTGTTTGTAGTTTGTATCATCATGCTCGTGTTACCGTGTGTGTTTTCTTGTTTGCAAAGGGCCCTGCAACGGATGATAAACACGGCCTTTTTGGTTGAAAAACAAAAACGGGAAATTGAGGGATTGGACTGGGCTGCTGGCGGCCCTGACCTTGAAGGAATGGAGCTATGTCCTTGAAACAGTTAAACCCGAGAGTGAAGAGGAATTTAGCAAGAAAACAGGATGTGAGAAAAACAGGATGCGGAGTGACATTCCAGCTGCCAACCATGGACTCGTGGCCAGCGCGTGACAGCCAATCAGCAGTTGTGGTCGGGCGCGTGAATAGCGAGTGCAACCAATCATAAAGCTAGTCAGCTAGAGGGGGAAAGATATAAAAAATG